>NC_141759.1:54754194-55019932 GCF_982258835.1 Parasteatoda tepidariorum
AATCGTCTGCCGCAGACAAAACTTAATTCGTTTACATCCATCTTTCTTGTTTTCTCACCCTGGAAAGGGTTTATTCGATTAACAAAACAATAATGAAGATAAACAAATTTGTGAAGGGTCCGATTAAAAGAAAAATCATTTTGTGAAGGGTCCGTTTTTAAGTTAAAATGTTTTGTGAAGGGTCCGTTTTTAAGTTAAAATATTTTGTGAAGGGTCCGTTTTTATGAAAATATATTTTGTGAAGGGTCCGTTAACGGACCCAAATTTCTTCTAAACAGACCCCTGACTATTAATGTTCAACGCCGTAGCCTTGTAATTTTGAACCCAATCCAGAAGACAAGGGAACTTCTGGATCGAGAATTGGGAGAAATTTGCGTTCGTGGAGGACTTTTTTATGGAACTAACCCGCATTTGCGATACATCGAGAGGTAAACCACAAAACCTTCCACCGTTAGCCTGATAGTAAAAGGACTCTAACCCGTGATCCGTCTACCACTGAGGATATTTCACGTCAGCCCTGTGGCGGATGCAAGCCGGATGCGGATTCGTATCGACCAACCATCGTTGGGATTTAAATCCGGTTCACCTCCTTGGAAGGCGAAAGCTCTATTGCCTGAGCCATCATGGCTCCGAAATAAAGCTTTATAAAAATTTAAACAATCTATCTCGTATGACAAAAGAAGGCTTCTTCGAGGTTTAAATCCATTAGATTAACTTCTCATAATTGTCACACAATTTTAGTGGTAGGTCAGTATTATTACTTGTTTAACTTTGTATTTATGAGAAATATGAATTTTATTGCTCTCCTTATTTATTCCCAAAAATCAACTGAAACCTACTGTCTAGCAAAATCAAATCACATGAATATCGAATAATTTACAAATCAACTGATACCTATTACTAATAAGCTAATGAATAATTGTTGGATAAAGATAACAAACCTTTTCACATTGCACAGCATCAACTTGTCTCCCATCACTTCGCATGCACATAAGTGGTTTCTTCTGGACACCTTCTCCGCACATGGAACCCTCTGGAAGGACACACGAGCCCCAACTGCCCATCACAAAGGAATGGTTGAAGCAATTCTCGTTCCAAACACAAGGACTTCTGGAAATCAGGTGAGGACAAGGTTCGGCAGTGGAATTTGGATATCTCATAACCCACCTCGTTTTTTCCTCATAATTTTCTCTGGAACAGGGCTTTTGGAAGAAAAAAAATTAAGCAGTTCTTCACTCAATTAATTTAAAAAATAACTGATCATCTAACAATAAAATTTAGTTATACATTAATGCAAAATAAAGTACGGTCAAAATTACCAGAATATGGTAAAATTCACCGTATTTCTGCCTCGATTTGAAAACCAAAAAGTCCGGTATTTATTACCGAAAGGCTCTGGTATTGATTTTGGAAAATAACAATAAAATAAGGTTTTATAATACGTGATAAAATTTGGTAATTTTATAATGATCCCTTTGAGCATGGCATACAAACCATTTTTTCGGTTAAATTTACTTTTCAGTTTTATGTGTTTTACTAAATATGTGGTAATAAGAACTATAAGTTTGAAAACCAGAATTTCCGGTAAACCGTTACCATATAAATGGAAAAATTGCCAAATGAGGCCGTAAATCTCGGATTGTAATATGGATTGGGAAAAAAAATTTGGATCGAAAAATTGTAAATTTTGGACCGTAAATTTTATTTCTAAAAATACCGTAAATTTTGGCTATATTATCCAGAAGCAGTTTTTTGTTTGTTTTTGTTTACCGAAAATGTCATTACCGTATAGTACGGTAATCTATCTATCTTATTATATAAAACGCTAATACGTACGTATGTATGTATCAATAAAACCGATGATATTTCTTTTCTCTCACTGGCAACAGTTTTTATTTTTAATTGATTGGATTCAGCGCGCAAGAGCACGTAGCGAGCAACCAGATAACAATAACCAGAGTGAGCATTATCAGGTTGTTCAATTCAGATTCATGCACTAAAAACATGACAATATTTAATTTAAACTCAATTAGGAATTAATTAATTAATTGAAGTGAGAATGCTTTAAAAGGTCGCTGTTGAATTGATATTTTTCTACTGGGAGCTACCTAAACGTCTAAAAAACGTTTAAGTGTTTTGCATTGAATGCATTGAATTTTTTTATATTTCGCGTTTATTTATGCATTGAATTTTCACGCTTTAAAATGCAGAATATTAGTGAAGCAATATTTGATAATTTATTTTGCTAATATGTTTCTTATTTAGCTAATGTTTTGATTTTTTCACCATGTACAATCTAAATAGCTAATATACTTTTTTAAAAGCCAATAAGAACATTGGTAGAATTCATCTACATAAGTACAATACTATGTCTTTGATGATAAAATACTATGTCTTTGATGATAAAATACTATGTCTTTGATGATAAAATACTATGTCTTTGATGATAATATATCATGTCTTTGTGCTAGAACATTGTGTTCATTGGCGAGCGAGCGCAGCGAGCCATGGTTCACGGCGTGAACCACATAGGATTGCGTAGCAATTCTCGGGGGTTGGCGAGCCTTACCGAGCAGGGGGCGGAGCCTCCTAGTTTTGCTATAATTGTTTTCTCCGTGCGGATATCAGCCCGGATATAAATTCTGATAATTAATATTGTGAATATGGCGTGAACTGGAGGTAGCATGTTAAGCGATGTTTTACAAACATTTCTGATAATTAACATGGGCGAATATGGCGTGAACTGGAGATGGTATGTTTAGCGATGTCTTACATACATTTCAGATAATTAACATGGGTGAAAATGTTGTGAACTTGAGATAGCATGTTAAGTGACGCCCTCCAAACGATGCAGTGTAGCATAAATAAATAATAATGATGTAAAAACACAACAACTTTATATAGTATGATTTCTAAACTTTAAAGCGAGAAATCCATGACAGGTATAGAAATATGTATATTTAAAACGTTTTATGTTAAATAAGTTCAATTTGAAAAAATAGAATGCGAAACATGTATACTAAGTGATGATTTTTTAAAATACACCATAAAGAAGAGATAATAAAAAAAAGATATAAATTATTTTATAATCCAATATAAGTTTTTGGATTATATTTATTATGTTACACTGGCTAAAAATCAAAAACTTATTTTAAATCAGTTTAGTACGAAGTTACAAATAGTTTATACAACGGAATAAACAAAATGAGAAATAGTTTTCGTATTTCGTGACATAAATTATCAATATTTCAAGCAGAATTCAGAATCTTTTATGCACTATTCGATATAACAAACTCAAACAAAATAAATAGTATTTTTCATATTTCGTATGATAATTTATCAATGCTTGCATGAGAATTCAACATCTTTTATGTACTATATAATATAACAAATTCAAAAAGTGAAAGTAAAATAAATAAAACAATGCATTAACATTAATCATCCATTGCTTATGGATACCTATGTAAAGGTACTTGGTAAGAGAAAATGTTAAAACTAACTATAAAACAATCGAGAAACAACCACAAATATCCAATGTTATGAATTCCGATTTCATTCATAGTTTTTTTCTATTCTACTGACAGTAAAAAATGAAAATATGTTTTAAACACTTCTGAATCAAATTATGGTATAAAATACCGGAATTTTGGATACATCATCCGTAAAATCTATTTTTAACGTAAATTTTACAGTAATAATTATTTGATTAGAGTGAATCAGTGATATAACAGTAATTATTACTGTAAAAATTACGGCATATCAGATTTTTTTATGCTTGAACATATTCCTGTAAAAATGAATTATACGGTAAAAAGTACTGGCACTGTATTTTTTACAGCGATTTTATCCAGAATTTTTTGCAGTGTAACAAATTCCATAATTATCAATCTTAACATTAAAAATTAAGTTATAAAACTAGCGATTTTCGTATTAAATTTTAAATTGAAAAGGCATTATGTTCGGAAATGACCATGAAATTTAATACACTACATTAACATCCAACACTTTAATATTTTCATTATGTTCGGAAATGACCATAAAATTTAATACACTACATTAACATCCAACACTTTAATATTTTAAAACTAGCAAAGGAGGTTTATGGTAGATTTCGTCGATTCAAACAAAAAATTAGTAAACGCATTTGACGTATAAGTTTAATTTTTCAAAATATTACGTGCAATTAATGATCTCTAGGGGCACGATTCCTACATAATCGTCTTAATGTAATCTTAGATTAGCTAATACATACCTCTGAGCACTTCTTAGAGATCTTCCAAGGTGATAGGACGCATTCCCCCGGGCAGTGTAGTCGACAGGGTTCTAATTCCACTGGTTTCAACAAGGGATCGCACTTCGATTCAGGTACTTCTTCATCAGTCCATTTATTGAGACATCTGTTGGGAATAAACATAATACAGCGACCGCCACTAATAAAACCACTAGATTATACAAATCAGCTGCTTCTTTAAATAAAATAAGCAAGAATGGAATTATTATGTACAGTGCGTAACCTAACCCAGAATAACTTTTGATCTAATGATCGGATCTTCAAGTTCTAGGACTCAATCTTGATAGCTCGAGGGTTTGACCTCAAATATGCTAATTAATAAGTGCAGCCGATGTTTTAAGTTATGAAATCATACACAAAAACGTAGGGGAGAGTGGGGTCAATTATAACAGGGTACGATTGTAACACAGCAAAAATTTCGAGTGTAGGGTTCTAGATTTGGTTCCTAGGTGGCGCACAAGGTGTATGTAATAAATCTACATGTACACCCCTGCTGGCAAACCATTTTTTTGTACTTTTGAAGGAGTTACATCACAAAAGTTATTTTCACGCTACGTAAGTACTTTTTTTGGTATTAGAATATTATATTGTAACAACGTAATTTTGTTTAAATAAATAAAAATTATTAACAAAATATGTAAGTGGACACCTTAATTAACATTTCAAAAAAAAAAATTTGTTTTGTTAATTAACTAGCATTGTTTTTAACAAATGAAGCTGAAATGGCGTCTTGGGGACGATTTTAACAGCTGAAAATAAATATATCTTATGTTTACGAGGCATTACTTAACTCTTTAAGAACCACCAATAGTTTCCTATATCATTTATATTATGTTGCATGTGCATTATTTTATTTGCAGGGGTCTGTCCAGACATTTTGTGAAACGTCTGTTTTTCGTGAAATTGTGAAAAAATTACTCACATTCTTTCAACCAGGGTCCGCTTTTATGAATTTGTGCAAATAGGGTCCGTTATTGCAAAAAAAAAAGCTTTTTCAAGGAGTTTTTGAATTGTAAAGATATACAAGATTATGTTCAACACTGTAAAATTATAATTAAAAAAATTTAATTTTAAAAAATAAACAACAATTGCTGCTTCTAAATTAGAGATGCAATATACAAATACATTTGGAATTTAGCCTATACTGCTGAACGCAGAATATTAATTTCGGACGAATAATGGAAGAATCGTCTGCCGAAGACTAAAACTTAATTCGTTTACATCCATCTTTCTTGTTTTCAGCCCTGGAAAGGGTTCATTCGATTAACAAAATAATAATGAAGATAAACAAATTAGTGAAAGGTCCGATTAAAAGAAAAATCATTTTGTGAAGGGTCCGTTTTTTAGTTAAAATATTTTGTGAAGTGTCCGTTTTTAAGTTAAAATATTTTGTGAAGGGTCCGTTTTTATGAAAAGATATTTTGTGAAGGGTCCGTTAACGGACCCAAATTTCTTCTAAACAGACCCCTGATTTGTCGCCTTTCACAGCATAAATTAAAATTTTTAACCTCTTAAAGCTAAAAGTTTAACCCTTTAGGTCTCTGCTCATTATTATTTTTACTACTATTTTGATCAATAAAAAATATATCACAACTATGATAATATGTATAATTAACTATGTTTTAGATGAATTAATGAACTGTTACAATTGACCCCGTAAGTGGGGACAATTGTAACAAGTGCACGACTGTCAAAAATTGTTAATAACTAATATAATAACATTTAAAATAAGGTATTTTTTTTTTCTAGTAGAAGATAGTCTACTTTACTCGTGTGTCAATTAATACTAATAATGTATTGGAATTTTTGTTAGTTAAAAATTGTTAAGTAAAAAATGTTACAATTGACCCCACTCTCCCCTCCTTTCTTTCAGTTTCTTTAGTGTTTTACTGATATTACTATTTTATTTAATGAAGCGAAAAAATTGTATATCTTACAATTCAAAATTTTTTGGACTAATATTAAATTAAAAAATATTTAATAAAAGTCATTTTTCTATAAATTTATCTTATATCACAAAAATATTTTTACAGAACAATACTAGAGAAAAAAAATATTAAAAAACTGCCATACATGATGAATTCCAGGGGTCTGTTTAGACCTTTACAAAATATCTTATAATAAAAACGGATCCTTCACAAAATAATTTATCTTTTAATCGAACCCTTCACAAATTTGTCTATCTTCATTATTGGTTTGTTACTCGAATAAACCCTTCCCGGGGGGGGGGGAGTTGTTTCGAGACAAACTAAGTTTCCATAAGTTCAAATCACAAATGTAGTATTCTAAGAAAATATTATACTTTTACAAACATCGTGCGCGCATTCCTATTAATATTAAATAATATTTTTTTGTAAAGAAATAATTGATCAATATATTTATTCATAAAATTAATGAATAGAATATTATGTAAAAAAAATTCATTTCTGGCAATTTTTTAAATAAAATATTATAAATTTAATAATTGTTTAAGTTTACTTAATGCGTTACACATTAAAAGTGATACATTACTAAATTTTGTTATTTAAAATATATCAATTGAAATTATTAAAAATGTGAGTGATTTTGTTTCCATTATTCGTCCGAAATGAATATTCTGCGTTGAGCAGTATAGGCTAAATGCCAAATATTTGTATGTTGCATCTCTAATTTAGTAGCAGCAATTGTTGAGCAAAATCTTGCATATATTAACAATTTAAAAACTTCTTGAAAAGGCTTTAAGCAATTTTTGCAACAACAGGACCCTATTTGCACAAATTCACAAAAGCAGGACCCTGGTTGAAAGAATGCGACTTAACGCTTATTCTATATTTACAAATTATGAATAGTTTTTTTCCCACAATTTTACAAAAACAGGACCTTTTACAAAATGTCGGGACAGACCCCTGATTTCAACAAGTAAGATTTGTATTTAAAACAATTGTCCCACCATCCAAAAAAGCGGGCCATTCTTTAGGCGAGAATAAGACTTAAATCTGAAATATCGATTAAGGGAATCTAATACGAAGTTAATGATTCGAAGATAAAAGAAAATCCTGAACATTCTAAACTATTCACTCTGGTACTTTTCTTTTTGATTAAAAGAGTTTTGGAAGTTTGAGGATAAAAAGTGCGATAATTGTTTTAGCCAAGACTTTTTCTAAAGTTAACTTTTCTTACATTTATAAGACTTTTTATTTTATTTCATTCCAGCATTGTCTAGACATGTTCTTAAATGTTTTAACCCTATTAATTTCAAATTAAGGAAATTTAGAATTTGTTTGTTTTCCAACTTTTTTTCCTCTTAAATTGGAACTAGTACTTAGAGATTTACTGACTCAGTATCATTTTTAGTAATTGCGAAGTACACTGGTCTTCACAACAAAGAGAACTTTTTTGATTTCGTCGAAAAGAAGAAAACTTAACGGATTTTAAAGGAATTTCGTTTACATGTAGTCTAATATTTTAAAAATAAATACTTGAAAGCAGTTGTAAGTAATGATTCACTCATGCGATTGGAATTTAAAGTATGGAACAAAAAGTTGGTTCACAGAAGGTAAGGCATTCTCAAACATATATACATATTTTACGCAGTAATTTCGTTCTCTAAATAATGTAGGATAGAACTTTCTGAAAAATTTTATTTTATAACATTTGATAACCGTCGTTGAACAGCAGACACAATTTTTTGGGGTTTACGTCAACTAATGTTGAACTCCATATCCTTGTTATTTTGAACCCAATCCAGAGGATAATGGATCTCCTGGATCAAGTATCGGGAGAAATTTGCCTTCGTGGAGGACTTATGCTTTATGCTTTACTTTATGCTTTACTTATACGACTTTATGCTTTACTTTATTTAATTTTTTTAATAACATAGAAAATTACTACCATAAACTTCGTATAATGAAGAAAGCTATTAAAAATAAAATCAGAATGTATTATATATATAGTTGCTCAGCACAATGCTCTAAGAACTTACCTAACTAAACGGTAGTGCATCCCATTTCCACAGAAGGAATCGTTTGTCAAAGAACAATTACTCCAACTGTCCGCCAACCAATAATAATCGGCACAAACTATGTGGCATACGTCCTTTTGAATCTCCTACAAACAAAAAGCACATACTATTAAAGTAGAAATCAATAGCTATGTGACAAACAATGAAAAATTTTTATTTAATTAAAAACTTCATTGGCTTAAAAATTATATAAATTAAAAATAACAGTCGACATAATTCATGCGCTAAAAAACAGGCTCCCATTTTCAAGACTTGCCAGACGTGAATGAGGAGAAACAAAGGCGATTTGAAATATAAAACGTAAAAATGCCAGAAAAATAAAGATGAGAAACAAAACTAGAAAACCCACAGTAGCTGAGAAAGAAAAAAAAATGAAAAACAGAACAAGAAAAACCGCAGTGCTCACAAAAGGCAAATCAGGCTAAAATGCATTTCCACGAGCAATGGAGGGGTAGCGAGGAACTAATTTCGTTAACAAGGAAATCAACATTCATATGAATAAAACAAGATTCCCGGGCATCAAGATGAGCATATGAGACAGAGATGGTAAGAATTTTGGCATTTCGGTTACTTAAAAATCCATTGCAACTTAACGCTGTTAGATAATAATTTTTTCGACCTTTTCTTTTTTTGAACTTCGATATTTTTAATAAGCCATCACGACACGCGAATTTCAATTTTGAGTTATGAGATTTGCTCGATTCGCAACGATGTATTCGCAAAAGCACGTCGTTTTCCGATCGCTTTTTCCAAAAATTCAACACGGAAAAATTTTGCGCGATCCGTTTTATAAAGTGAAACTTCGTAAAGGGCCGTTTTTACGAATTTATGTGAAGGAACCGTTTCTACAAGTTAGAATTTTGTGAAAGGGCCGTTTTTTAAAATTTAAATTTTGTGAATGGGTCGTTTTTCAAAGTATGAATTTTGCGAAGGAGCCGCAAAGTGGCTCTAATACCCCTAAACATTATATCAGAAAATATTGAAAAAATATTATTAAGTTATATCAGGGGTCTGTCCAGACATTTTGTAAAAGGTTCGTTTTTGTAAAATTGTGAAAAAATTTCTCGTAATTTGCGAATATAAAATAAACGTTAAGTCACATTCTTTCAACCAGGGTCCGCTTTTGTGAATTTGTGCAAATAGGGTCCGTTATTGCATAAAAAACTTTTTCAAGGAGTTTTTAAATTGTAAGAGATACAAGATTATGCTCAACACTGTAAAATTATAATTAAAAAAATTAAATTTTAAAAAATAAACAGCAATTGCAGCTACTAAATTAGCGATGCAACATACAAATATTTGGTATTTAGCCTATACTGCTGAACGCAGAATAGTCATTTCGGACTAATAAAGGAAGAAGCGTATGCCTAAAACAAAATTTAGCTCGTTTACATCTGTCTTTCTCCCCCCCCCCTTCCTGGGAAGGGTTTATTCCATGAACAAAACAATAACCAAGATAAACAAATTTGTGAAGGGTCCGATTAAAAGATAAATTATTTTGTGAAGGGTCCGTTTTAAAGTTAAAATATTTCGTGAAGGATCCGTTTTCATGAAAAGATATTTTGTGAAGGGTCCGTTAACGGACCTAAATTTCTTCTAAACAGACCTCTGTATATGTTTAATCAAAATTAATTTTAGGTCTAAATTAAGGGCTAACGGTAAATGAATGTTTAAAATTTAACTAAGGGTCTTGGTAGGTTTTTACTTAGATGAAAAAAAAACTATTTAGATAATAGAGTTAACTATTTATTTATTACTATTATTGTTAACTATTTAGATAAAACAAAAATACTCATAATAGTTAACTGTTTAATTAAAAAAATTTGATCCATTAAATTAGATTTCAAAGAGCATGTATATTTAAATTAGATTGGAATTAATTGAAAATTAATCTTTCATATCGTTAATTACCTGCGCAAAATTAAGTTGAGAAAAAAAATAGCGTTGAACAAACAGTTTGAAACTTTTTCAATTAATTTTAGTGAAGCGTAAAACACGGGAAAAAAATTCAATTACTTTAAAAAATGGAAACTTCCCATGATATTGCTCTTAATCTGTCTTCCAAAAAAGTAATTAAAAAGACTGGGAATTATTTTAAATAATGTCGGAAAAACTTTGAAGATATGCTTTATTTGTTTGGGAGGGGGCAATATATGTTTTCTATGACTGCAAGATTTCGTGTCACTTAAAAGTGTGGTTATCTAAAAGAAAAATCGTTAAGTAAGAGGTTTAATTAAAAAAAAAGTGAGAATATAGTAAAGAAAAGCAATTTCTAACGATTTATGTGACATAATCTTAAAAATAAACGGAATTAGAAAGTTAATTAGAATTTAGACAGACATCAAAAGAAAAGAAAAACTAACATTTAGCTAAAAAAAAAAGAAGGAAAAATATAATCAGCTTCACACCATTTTAAATGACATAATGACTATATACAAAATAATCGAAATACTTTTAATACATTTTTTCATAGTACTCAAGAAATATTTAAAGAATCATTTTATAACTTAAGAAATATTACATTCAAATATTACAGAAATATTACATACAAATATTATTCTCATACATATCATCATATCAATGAAGTTTAATGCTTTTAGAGGTTTGAGGGAATAAATTGCAAACATAAAATAGTGTTTTTGAGCACCCTATGCCAAAAAATGTACCAATAAGTTTATGACTAGTAATAATTATTTCGGTTATTATATGCAATGATTGCGCAAAATTTCCTAAACCTAGCTTAAATATTTATGGAAATAAGGACATTTTTATAGAAAACTAATTTTTTTGAGTTACGTTTTCTTGTTACAATTTTAAAAAGAGTCAATAAAATTTAACAAAATTTTTGGAGAGATTTAAAATTAAATATAAAAGTATTGCTTTAAAATTTGAAATTTTTTTTTTTTTTGAAAACTGGGAAAAAAAAATTTTTTTTCTTTTTTTTTCCTGCATAATTTTGTAGTGAATTGCGTTTGGCAACTAATAAAAAAAAGACCGATTTGAATATCTTAAAAATTTAAGTTTCAAATAATTTTTTAGTTTTTGCACTTTTTAAAAGAAGCTCAAAATGATAAGAGGGTTTCTAAAAGTATTATTTTGTATCCAGGGGTCTGTCCAGAAATTTTGTGAAAGGTCCGTTTTTCGTGAAATTGTGAAAAAATTATTCACATTCTTTCAACCAGGGTCCGCTTTTATGAATTTGTGCAAATAGGGTCCGTTATTGCAAAAAAAAAATTTTTTTTCAAGGAGGTTTTAAATTGTAAAGACATGCAAGATTATGCTCAACACTGTAAAATTATAATTAAAAAAATTAAATTTTAAAAAATAAACAACAATTGCTGCTTTTAAATTAGAGATGCAACATACAAATATTTGGTATTTAGCCTATACTGCTGAAAGCAGAATATTCATTTCGGACGAATAATGGAAAAATCGTCTGCCGAAGACAAAACTTAATGCGTTTACATCCATCTTTCTTGTTTTCTGCCCTGGGAAGGGTTTATTCGATTAACAAAATAATAATGTAGATAAACAAATTTGTGACGGGTCCGATTAAGAGAAAAATCATTTTGTGAAGGGTCCGTTTTTAAGTTAAAATATTTTGTGAAGGGTCCGTTCTTAAGTTAAAATATTTTGTGAAGGGTCCGTTTTTATGAAAAGATATTTTGTGAAGGGTCCGTTAACGGACCCAAATTTCTTCTAAACAGACCCCTGGTATCATAAAACAAAATTTCATTTTAACGCATGATAATATCCATGATAACACATGATAATAATAATGATGGTCCGGACAACAAAGTGTGATGTTATTAAGAAATAAAACATGCGAAAGAGAAGATACTTTTTACAGGGGATGATCCCCAACAATGCGGGTGTCACTTTTAATAAATCTTGCTTAATACGACAACATGAAATTTGCAGAAAACCCCTTATCTTTTTTAACTTTCTTTTAAAAATCACGAAAGGTACTTAGAAAAATGATTAAAACTTTTTAAATTTTTAAGATATTCAATTTCGATTTTTTTTTTATTAGTTGTCAAATACGATTCTAAGAAAACAAAAATTTAAATTTTTCTCACGCATGCGCAGTATAAAAGAACAACTTTAATTACTCATGTCTTGCGCAGTTTTAAACAATTTTTTCTTAATTTTAAAGCAATAATTCGGTAATTATTTTCAAATTGCTCATAATTAAAAAAAAATTTTTTTTTGAATATTTTTAAAATTACAGCAAATAAACGTGAGACAAAAAATTTAGTTCCCCCCCCCCTCCAAAAAAAATTGCATATATCGATAAATATTTAAGCTGGATCTACGAAATTGTGTGCAATTATTCGCATATAGTAACCAAAATAATTGTTACAAATGACAAATTTATTGTCACATCATTTGGCACTGGGTGATCAAAAAACACGATTTTCCGTCTGTAATTTGTCGTCGGTCCCTTAAACCCCTAAAAGCTTAAAACTTCATTGATAAGTATGAGAAATCATGTAACCAGGGGTCTGTCCAGACATTTTGTGAAATTGTGAAAAAATTACTCGCATTCTTACAACCAGGGTCCGGTTTTGTGAATTTGGGAAAATAGGGTCCGTTATTGCAAACTTTTTCAAGGAGTTTTTAGATGGTAAAGACATACAAGATTATGCTAAACACTGTAAAATTATAATTAAAAAAATTAAATTTTAAAAAATTAACAGCAATTGCAGCTACTAAATTAGAGATGCAACATACAAATATTTGGTATTTAGCCTATACTGCTGAACGCAAAATATTCATTTCGGACGAATAACGGAAAAATCGTCTGCCGAATACAAAACTTAATTCGTTTACACTCATCTTTCTTGTTGCCTGCCCTAGGAAGGGTTTATTCAATTAACAAATCAATAATAAAGATAAACAAACTTGTGAATAATGATTCAAAGAAAAATTATTTTGTGAAGGGTCCGTTTTTAAGTTAAAATATTTTGTGAAGGGTCGTTTCTATGAAAAGATATTTTGTGAAGGGTACGTTAACGGACCCAAATTTTTTTCTAAATAGACCCCCGATAACCTAAACAATTATAAATTTATAAAATGATTCTTTGAGTATTTATTGAAAAATATAAAAAAAATGTGTTAGTTTAGAAGCGTTTACACTATTTTGTTCAACCCCTGTATCGATATTAATTGAACTTGAATCCCAATGTATACTTTTGTACAGTTATATACGTATAATAACTTAGTTTTCACAAACTATTTCATCTTTGCATTTTTTATCATCATTGAAATTCAATTGTTTTAACTCTAAAATCAATCAAACGAATCTAAGAAATATATGTTTCTAAAATTCAAAATCTTAATCGATTTTTTGTTTTGTTTGAGTACTATGCCTAATAGTTAACATAATCAGTTAGCAGCGATTCCGTAAGGCATTTTGAAGGTTTGTTCAAATAATATTCAGTTACTTTTATTCCACTGAATGATCATATCTCGTTTAGCTGATAGACAATTCGTTAGAATTTACACTGGATTTTTTAACAGCATTAAAGTCAAAGATATTATAACTGAAAATAAAAAAAGGGATTAAGTGGGTCTGCTCCCGGTGCTTTTGGAGCCTGCTTCAAACTGCTCTGACGATGTTGTTCGTAAACAAACTGAAGAGTTTAATCGGTTTTAATCGTTAAAGAAGAGTAGAGATTTTAGTTCCTTCACGCTTTGTTATAAATAAACGCTTTTGTGTAAAATTAAAAGATTTTGAAAACAAACTTTTGATTTCAATACAAAATATTTTCCAATATTTCTCAATATTTAGTCAATAATACTTTGGTCATTTTTTCATCGAAATAAAAATTTATTTTAAATATACATTTAGAAATTCCGATTTTGATAGGTTCATTAAAAGTAGAATGATCAAACAACATTCAGTGGGAATGTTCCCTAAATTTGTAGAAGTCGTGAATTGTATTTTATTATTTTATTAGTTTAACTTCTTCAATTGTAGTAATTTTCGCAAAGAAATATTTAAAATATTGATGAAGGAATTATTATTAAAAAAAAAGAATAATGACGTTGTGAGAAAATTTTGAATTGAATTGATTGAAAAATCAACAGTTAAACTATTAACAAACCGTTAAACTTGACAAATGTGAAAAAAGTTTGAATCGGGTTCAAAAGTTTGATGTAGTAGTGCAGTGTTTCCCAAACTTATGTACCCTTTCTAAATTTTTCGTAACGCTGTGTACCGCTAATAAAAAAATGAATGCCATTTTTTACTATAAAAAAATTGCTCAAAAGTTAAAAATCACAACTGGCTGTTGATACTACTAATTATTAACTGTTAACTCTGCAAAAAATAGCCAATAGAAAAATACGTAATCATAAATTTTCATGACTGATTTTATTTTTAAATAAAATTTTTTGAAATTTTCGTTTGTTGCCAGATATTTTGCATAAGAAAGCGTACCCCTGGGGGTACGCGTACCACACTTTGGGAAACACTGTAGTAGTGGAACGGACCCTATGGTTACTTCAGAAACTCCAAAAAAAAAAAAAAAAATGGAGTAGAACAGAAATGTTTATTTTTGTTTGAAATGGCGCATGCGCTGTGTCCAAAGGGAAAATTAAATGTGTTTATTATTCAAAGCTGAAAAAATGGCGGATTAAAACTTGACAACCATCTAAAGTTATAGGTGATTAAATATTTTATTATTCAATATTAGCGTTTTTGTACCCAGTTTTGATAATGAATGCTATTTTTTCCATATTTTTTCAGACAATACAAAATAACAGAAAATAAAACATCACGCGCATTGCGTAGAAGCTAAATTTTCGACACAGGTACGCACTCAACAAGCGGTCAGAAGCGTCAGTTTAAATTAAATTTAAAGTTTACGTTTGTAGGTTTAATTACTGTATCGCTTTTAAAACTTAATATTGAATTAATGTATTGTAATTTACTTTATATTGAATTATTTATTAATTAAGCATTCAATTAATGCATAAAAATTTTCTATATAATTTGAAACAAAAAGCAGATATAACTGGCCGGTGAACGATCTTTTAAGCAGAAAATATCAATTTTCAACAATTTTGAATGAACTACGACCTTAAACAGATAAATAAAAGTAAAAAATGGAGCTACGAACTTAATATTCTAAAACACAATATTTCTTTCTAATTAATGGATCATTTGATTGAGATTTAGAATATCCTTAGGAGAGAAATGTAAACATTCGTTGCCGAGACTTTATTTCATGTCGCTAAATAGTAAAAAAGTAAAAGCAGTCTTAATACCTAAACCATCCAATTTCTCATTTTTCGCTCAAAATGAAAGAGTTAAGGCTTCAAATTTTGGCAGATGTTCTCATTAGATGCGGGAGAACGATTTAGGAACAATTTTTTTTAACAACTCTTTTCTGGGTGACAGATATGGGATTTCCAACCAATTATTCTACGAAATAAACGAAACGATGAATCAAAGTTGTCAGAAACTAAAGTTTTCAAAGTAAAAGCAATAACTTGACAGATTTTTATCAGAAAAATTCGTTGATTAGAAAAGTAGAATCTTTCAGTTGGATATATGAAGGCAAGATCAATAACAGAGGTTTTGATTTTAAAGCTAAACTAAATGAAGTCCATTGCGACAGAATTTTCATGAAAGGCTTTTAAAATTAATCAGGAGTGATTTTTAAAAAAAAAAATTGATACAGGATTTTAGGGAAGATTTTTAACGTATTTAAATAAAGAAAATTCATTAAATCAAAAATAAGATTTTTTTTTGTGTTTATAATGATAGAAATAACTAAGATTATGTTTTATCAATGATAAGCGAAACATTTATTTCTGATATTTACGATAACTTATTCTAAGATATACTTTATAAAGAGACGTTGAGAGAACGTTTGTTCATAACATTAGTAAGCGGTTAAAATTTATTTAGTATCTTCAATCAATTTTAATTAATTGAATTAAGATTAAAAATATACGAACTGAATTTTAAGGAAATAGTTCGCATACATATTATTTATGGGCTATTTATACAGTTAATACTATCTATAACATATGAAAAAAAAGAACACTTACATCTTTATTTTCACCATTTGGACACGGTCTACCTAAACTGTTTGCTGGAAGTAAAACATTTCGACGTCGTTCTATAAAACCTTTTCCACAAGGAACGCTACACGGGCTCCAAGGAGTCCAAGCTGTCACTTTACAATCCAAAGGACAATCTACAAGGCACAAATCCTTCTCTAAACCTAGAAAAAAAATCTTTCAATTAATTCCGATCCCTGAAACAATCTTTTTAAATATTTTGTATGCTTAAACTGGCAATAAGCTTTTCTTTTACTAAAGTTTAGATGAAAAACATAATACAATTTGGGATTTAAATTCACTATTTCTGCTAATGTTTGTTTTTAAC
The DNA here is from genome assembly GCF_982258835.1 of Parasteatoda tepidariorum. Lineage (NCBI taxonomy): Eukaryota > Metazoa > Arthropoda > Arachnida > Araneae > Theridiidae > Parasteatoda > Parasteatoda tepidariorum. The sequence goes on from NC_141759.1 coordinate 54,770,890, forward strand.
TCACTAAACCAAGTACTTCTAACAAAAGTTTGTTACCTGTGTTAATTCAAGCTATCCATATAAAACCAATAAATTATCTTTCAAAATCAAAATTTACTATACCAATTTGAACCATACATTGCCTTTTGACATTTGTTATAACTTGACAATTTTCAAGGTTGATGGCCTCTTACAGAAATTCGTTGTGGCAAAGAATATTTCCAAGTTTTGCATATAATTCTTGCTTATATTTTATTTGAGACAAAACTTGTTATCTATCTTGCTTTTGTTCGAAAAAATGAAATGGAAGAATGCAACCTTTGCTAAATTTTACCAACTCCTATCATATGACTAAGATATCATGTGACTAAAATATCATATGACTAAAAAACGTGATTTAAATCGTTTTGTTTAAACTAAACTGCTAAGACATGATGAATGTGAAAAAAAAATGCCTTTGTTCGGAAACTACTAGTCTTCTTGTTCTCCCTAATCACAATGTTTTTATGTACTTTCTTTCACCTGTTGTCGAATATTATTTTGAAAGTTTGGAAAGGTTACAGAGAACAATAAGAATATGGTTTACAGGAAGAAAAAAAATCAGCTCATAGGAAAAATCCCGTAGCCCAAGGAAATTGATGCTAATTCCTCCAAATTGGATATTAAATAGTTTAATACTGTAACCAGCGTTAATTTAAATAATTGTAATTAAAGCAAAATTTTAATTTTTTTTTAATAAAAAAGTTCTGACATTAATGTTTATTAGAACATTTTGACGCAGTTTTTTATTTAAAAATATGGAAACATAAAAACACTTTAAATCAGGGGTCTGTCTAGACATTTTGTGAAAGGTCCGTTTTTGTAAAATAGTGCAAAAATTACTCGTAATTTGTGAATATAAAATAAACTTTAAATCACATTCTTTCAACCAGGGTCCGGCATTAAGTGAATTTGTGCAAATAGGATCCTGTTATTTCAAAACACTTTCAAGGAGTTTTTAAATTGTAAGGAGATACAAGATTATGCTCAACATTGTAAAATCATAATTAAAAAAAATTAAATTTTTAAGATAAACAGTAATATTACTGCTACTAAATTAGAGATGCAACATACAAATATTTGGTATTTAGTCTAATGCAGAATATTCATTTCGGACGAATAAAGGAAGAAGCGTCTGCCGAAGACAAAACTTAGTTCCTTTTACATTTGTCTTTCTTTCCCCCCTTTCCTGGGAAGGGTTTATACGATTAACAAAACAATACTGAAGATAAACAAATTTGTGAAGGGTCCGATTAAAAAATAAATTATTTTGTGAAGGGTCCGTTTTTATGAAAAGATATTTTGTGAAGGGTCCGTTAACGGATCCAAATTTCTTCTAAACAGACCACTGATCTATATAAATTATTTTTATTTTAATATAAATAAACTATTTACTTGGAATTCTAATGTTTCTAAAAACATTTCATTAAATACCATTTTTAATCAAATGAATAGAATTACACAGGTTTGTTGCTTAAATTCATTATACTTTAACGACAAGAACAAATAAGCTATTTTGAAGAAGACCCTAAAATAATAACCACGGATTTGGTATATGTAGTTTTCCATTTTTGGCGAAGCATCGTCTTGTTTGTCACCATTTTTTTTTCTTTTCGAAAACGGTTTACTCAAGTACCAAAACATTAAAAGAGTTAATTTCTTATTTACCAGGTTCAACGCCATGTTCTTTGTTTATTTGCAGTCCTCTTTTATATCTATATCCCTCACCGCAATCAATTTTCCTAATTTCGCCATTGATGAGGACTTCTGTTTTATTGCTTTCCTCGACAATGCAGGACATCCATTTGGCGTCATCGTTATTGTTGAATAGCATTGCTTCAGTTATGACCGGGCATTCTTCTTCTTCGGTAAGCTTGAATTTTATTTCACAGTCATTGACATACGCACTTTCACCTGTGATAAAAAAAAAAAGAGCAGGTGATGTATAATTAGGTAAATGAAAGCCGAAATTTCAATTTTCAGGGTTGCCACTCAAATCTGGAGAAAAAAATTCCCTGTGTTTTCCCAGTACATATTATGCGCAACATATTAAAAGGAAACAACAATTACTGTGCTCTTGTGTGAGCTATATTGGGCTAACTATATTTATTAGTTTTAATTGCTGGAAAAACAGCTGAACATGCTTAAATAATGCTATAGTAAATGAAATAGTTTAGTATAGCTGAAATTTCATGGTTAAATATCCCATAGATTACGCTTTGAGTGGTCACCATTTTTTAAAAGATAAAATTAAGAAACAAAATTCCCTGTATTTTCCCAGTTTGCAAAGAAAAAATCAAAATTCCCTGCATTTTCCCTGTTATTTTAGGTGATTTTTAAATTCCCTGTATTTTCCAGGTTCTTCCCGTGGAGTGGAAACCTTGATTTTACGACACGTTTTTTAATAACTAGAAGGTACAGACCATCAACTGTCGAGATTGTTTCCCATTCGACATTGTTTCCCCCCCCCCCTTAAAAGTCGACATTAAAAAAAAAGCGAATATCATTTCGTTAATGAAACATTACTATAATTTAGATGAAAGAACATTTTAATCCGTTAATCACAACGACATGAACGATTACATGGATTTGAAAAGTAATTAACTGTAACAAAAAATACGTCGAAATGCGTGACACAATAAGAAATAAATGAGAAGTAATTTAACTCGCTAACTATATATTTATTCGGATAACCTTAAATCGTTATAAAAGTTCAAATTTGGAATGATTTTATGATCTCTTTAATTTTGTTTTTTTTTTTTTAAATTTCAATATAAATGTTAAAATTTACATCTCTTAACATATATCTCACTCTCTTCTTTTTTCTGCCTATAGGCATCAACACAAGCGAGAGCTCATAAAGATCTCAAAAAGGATAAATAAATTTTCCTACAACAATAGACAATTTTTTTTTTTTTTTTTTGTGAAAGTAAGAAAAGTGAGCTAAAAACATTTAAAATTGTAATAACTTTCAACGAATTGGAATGTCAAGAAAAAGGGACTAGTTTTAAGTTCCTAGATAAAAACGTCTCTTTCAGCGTGTAAAAATTTCAATTCGAAGTCGCATTTCTGCGGGTTGCAGATCGGTCATAATGGTATTTTTGTACTAAAAGTTAATAAATCTCTTCCTTATTATTGGTTGCTAAATTTTTATATTTTTCCTACTTTCTCTGTACAATTTTCTACTCGATTTTGAAACGGAATGTTACGTCGGACACCGAAAACAGCGGCCTACGATTTTCCGTAATTAATTAAACTTTTTAATTATTACTTACAAATGAATAATAGGGAAATGAAGTTCATGCACATCCTTGCTATTTAACAAATTGTATTTAATCTGCTGTGTTTAGAGCTTCAGAAACGTCATCTATCTTCGGTAATAAAAAAAACAATTTTTCGTTGCCATAGACATGATTTTAGGTTGTAATAGAGAGTCTTAAATCAGGGGTCTGTCCAGACATTTTGTGAAAGGTCCGTTTTTCGTGAAATTGTGAAAAAATGACTCACATTCTTTCAACCAGGGTCCGCTTTTATGAATTTGTTCAAATAGGGTCCGTTATTGCAAAAAAAAAAAACTTTTTCAAGGAGTTTTTAAATTGTAAAGTCATACAAGATTATGCTCAACACTGTAAAATTATAATTAAAAGAATTAAATTTTAAAAATAAACAACAATTGCTGTTTCTAAATTAGAGATGCAACATACAAATATTTGGTTTTTAGCCTATACTGCTGAATGCAGAATATTAATTTCGGACGAATAATGGAAGAATCGTCTGCCGCAGACAAAACTTAATTCGTTTACATCCATCTTTCTTGTTTTCTCGCCCTGGAAAGGGTTTATTCGATTAACAAAACAATAATGAAGATAAACAAATTTGTGAAGGGTCCGATTAAAAGAAAAATCATTTTGTGAAGGGTCCGTTTTTAAGTTAAAATATTTTGTGAAGGGTCCGTTTTTAAGTTAAAATATTTTGTGAAGAGTCCGTTTTTATGAAAAGATATTTTGTGAAGGGTCCGTTAACGGACCCAAATTTCTTCTAAACAGACCCCTGCTTAAATGATTGGAAACTTTATCAATAATATGCCAATAATAGTACTTCAGGTACATTGTAAAAACTCTTGCGTAAAACCTATCCAAATTTGGTGTTTAAAAACACAAATATTGAGATAATAAATACTTTATTTCAAGTCTATACCCGAATTAAGCGCTCATCATATCTTAGAAGAGCTACATGCACACTTTAAAGGGTGTAGTTATATCTTGACATCAATAATTCAGAAAGCTAAAACAAAGCTCTAAAATGGAAAAGTGTTTCAAAAAGCTGAGAACAAAGCACCAAAAAGTAAAAAAATAAATAAATAAGAAAAAAAAACGTTTTTTTCCCCAATTTCATATAATGAATAAACGTTCAAGGGAATTTAAATCTCACTCTTCTTTTATAATTATTTTTACCGTTCTAAAAATATTATTATTAATATAAATAGAAATATTTTATCTTTTCCGGATGTAAAACTAGAGTTTTGAATCTCTTATAACTTTACTTACCTTCTTCAAAAATTAAAAACATTTTTTTAAAAAAAAAGCATTATAATTATATTTTGATATGCGAGTACAGACTGATAGTATAAATAAATAAGTAAATTGATATTTACTATATATCTATATATTTGAATTTTATATTTCATTAAATGTAAATATGTTTTCTAAACAACAGTTATGAGATAAAAATAATAATTTAGTCTTGAATAAATGTATAACTCAAGTTACATGAGATAAGCTACAACAACTTTGAAAGCATACAAATTGAATCAGTGGTAATGTCGAAAACATACACCTAACTGTCGTCTTAGTTTTGACGTCAACTATCTTTCTTAACATAAAACAAGTACAATTTCATCCAAGTCAATCATTAAGGAAACCCAAGTTTTGTATTTTCATCTTATTTACTATAAAGATGGTTATAAGAGAAACATATAAAATTTTATATTCGTCCGAATTCTGTTTTTTTCTTTATTATGTCTTATATGTGGTTAGAATCGATAAAAAAAAATATTGTATTGTATAAAGTGATATTGAATAGTTCTCTGCGATGGATTATTTCTGCTCAAACAAAGACGTGAAATTGAATTCTTCCTTTCTTTCATGGAATGACGCGCATAAAGTTTGAAACATTATATTCAATGTATTTATTTTATATTACATTTTGTTTTTCAATAACAAAGCTGTTATGACAGAAAAAAGCATACTAAAAGATATGATAATTTTTTGTATTTCATCTTTACTTTGAATATAAAGTTGTACATTTATTTCAAAATCTTCTATGCCATGAAGTCTATTCAAGGGTCTGTCCAGACATTTTGTGAAAGGTCCGTTTTTGTAAAACTGTGAAAAAATTACTCGTCCTTTGTGAAGATATAATAAACGTTAAGTCACATTCTTTCAACCAGGTTCCTGCTTTTATGAATGTGTGCCAATAGGGTCTTGTTATTGCAAAAAACTTTTTCAAGGAGTTTTTAAATTGTAAAGACATACCAGATTATGCTCAACACTGTAAAATTATAATTAAAAAAATTAAATTTAATAAATTAATAAATTTAATAAAAATTAAATTAACAAAAATAAACAGCAATTGCTGCCACTAAATTAGAGATGCAACATACAAATATTTGTTATTTAGCCTATATTGCAGAACTCAGAATATTCATTTTGGACGAATAAAGGAAGAAGCGTCTGCCAAAGACAAAAGTTAATTCGTTTACACCTTTCTTGTTTTCTCTCCTGTTAAGGGTTTATTCGATTAACAAAACAATAATGAAGATAAACAAATTTGTGAAAGGTCCGATTGAAAAAAAATCATTTTGTGAAGGATCCGTTTTTAAGTTAAAATATTTTGTGAAGGGTCCGTTTTTATGAAAAGATATTTTGTGAATGGTCTGCTAACGGACGCAAATTTCTTCTAAGCAGACCTCTGGTATTGTGGGATTTTTTTTATTTTTAGATTTGTTATATTTGACGACAGCAGATTCTTACATGAAAGATATTAAAATGTGTCGTAAAATTTTTAAATGCGTTACATATTCTTAGCAATGCAATTTACACGTCATTGGAATCAGAATTGGACACTATGGGAATAAAATGTAAGCCTATAAACCTTGCTATGATAACTTTGCTAAGTTATCATAGCAATTTTAACTATAAACTTATCATTTTAACACTTATTGAAATTGTGTTAGCTAAAAATCATTTTTCAATTTACTCACTGAATTAAAATTAATCAGTGTTCAAAAATTTAAAACATTGTATACACTGTAAAAAAGTACCGGGACTCAAGAGTGCCAATCCTTTTTACCGTAAAATTCATTTTTACGGGATTATGTTACAGAACAGAAAATATACCGTAATTTTTCAGTAAAAATTACAATAAAAACACTAAATAAATATTATTGAGAAAAAAAAAATTCCGGTATAATTGTTTTGCCGTAAAAATGGATTTTACGGATGATGCACCGAAAGTGCCGATACCGTAATTTAGGTCGTAATTTTTTTAATGTAATGTTTTTAGAAATAAAATACGAAATGAGAGAAACTCACCAACAAGTTCCCGATGTCGTGACCTTTTAGATTTGTAAGTATATTTGCATTCAGACCATGGGCTCCAGATTGTTAAAACACATTCTTTAGAGGAACATGTTACTTCACAGGATCGTAAGGCCGTAGGAACTAGGCTGAAATTGTCGAACAGGCAAAAATACGGCTCCACTACACGGCCATAACCATCCAAACAACTCACGTCTGAAACATAATACACGATTCATTTTATTTAAAAAAAATTGCATTTAAAGTTATGTACTTTTTAATAGAGTTAAGTCTAAATATTTTTTCCCATTAACATTAAAAGAAGGGAGTACAAATAAGTAGTATCAACTTAGAACTTTAAACTGGGGGACAACTCGAACTTTTAATAATTCTAAATGATAATTTACTATTGTTCTTTTATGGTACAGTGTCGTGTGCCAAGTTTTTGACAGAAGAACAAACATGTTTCAAATACAGTTAAATCAAACACCATATAAAGGAGTTACATAGATAGTTAATTTTTATACTAACTACATTTTTATAGAGGGCTCCATCTGTATAGTCATGGCTAGTAAGGAAGGATTATTGAAATAAAATAAATTTCACAGCTAAAGAGAAACAGTGGCGTATTGTCTTCTTTGAAAAAATACAGGATGGCCAATTTTTATTGAATAATGATAATAACAAAATAATAATAATAATTGAATAATAATAATAATAATAAAAATCGAGGAAGGGAATTGTTTACATAAGTGTAAGCAACAGTAAAGGTTCACGAGAGCTCAGAAAAGAGGCCAACACAGAGAAGCTATTTTCTCTTGAGCATTATGCGTTAATTTATTTGATGATTTCTCATTGAGTTTATTTGTAGTTTAAACATAGTACAAATAAATTCGGTTCTTTATAGGCACAAAAGTTTAAATTTTTAGCCAATTCTCTACACAGGGTGCGTAGCCAAATTTTTCAGCAAAAAATAAGCTCCTTTTAAGCACTTTTCAAGCACTCAAAAAATATTTTTAAGCACTTTGAAAAATATCATAATTAGACAGGGTTGACAAGTTTTTGACAATTGATGGTTTTCAAATGATGAAATTAACAAGAGAAATGAAATTTTCTATCACTAATGGAGAAAAAAAATTGACAATGTTTAGTTGGTCCCCGTAATCAGCAAAAATTCGAGAGATTTTTCGATTCTATTACAGAGGGCGGAAAATGAGATTTATCGATTCTATTACAGAGGGCGGAAAATGAAGTCTGAAATTGTGAATCTCTTGCGAAATGCAGCAGGGTTGCACATGAGAATCAAAAATCCTTACCACTGAATCCAGCTCAGTATACCCAAGTGCGGACCCGCAAGTATTTCATCAAACATGTAAAACAAATGGTGTTTTCATACACTACAGACCGGCGGTACGCCGAAATAGATTGGGGTCGAATAAATTGTGCAAACGTTGAATAGGACAATGTCTTTTTGCATAATTTGTGGCGAAAATCAAAATGGTAAAGAAAAATATCACATTTCGGAAAAGGGAAAATTAAGCACTTTTTAAAAACACCCACGGAAAAAAACACCTTTAAGGGCTTTTAAAAAACGAAAATCGAAAATAAGCACCTTTAAGCACTTTTTAAAAACGCTACGCTCCCTGTCTACATTAGGTAAAATTTCGATAATCCCATCCATCTTCTCACCTCCCTCCCCTACAAAAAATTATTTTTAAAATCAAACTAATTTTAGGTAATAAATAAATGACTTTTTTCTTATAAATCAATATGAATCCTACGAAAATATTTTAATATAATACTGCTAGAAAAAAATGGCCCTATCGAGGGTAAGCAAGAATAAACAAAAACGTTATCCAAAAAGCAACAAATCACTATTGAGGAAAGGAAGTCTGAAACAATCCAAACCTGTTTGATTGCCAGAGAAGAGAGTTGAATGGCGATTATTGGAAGCTTCCCCTAAATACAGTACAATCAAATGGATTCCGATATTTTTCATCCGTCTTCCTCATCAATGAGGGAATAAACTTTGTTAGAGATTTTGTTTCTACTCCCCAAATATGCACACTTTTTTAAATTTCTCTTCTGAGAAGGATTCGGAAAGTATGCACAAACGGTTTTGATTTTAAACATCCTGAATGTAATAAACATGAGTTTAAGGCTTTGAGATCTAAAAAATAAATGTTGATGTAAAGAAATATAGAACTAAAAATATAAAAATAAATATAAAGCGTGCTGATAAGATTAAAGGGTTAGAAAAATTGCTTGAAACTCAGTTACAGTTTGACTGTAAAAATCTTAAAATTCCACAGCATTAGAAAAATGGAAACCTTTTTGATCCCTCAAACACTGAAAAGGAGAGGAAAAACATTCGAATGAAAAATAGTGATATGGTGATAAAAGTTGAAGGCATCCATTACTTAAATGGCAGCAAATAAGAATGAAGCGCAAAAAAATAAAATTACCTCGGATATTTTGGTGCAAAAATGTCAGCAATGCGGAAATGTTCTTCATCAACAGTTTTTTTTTTGTTGTTATTATTGGTGAAAACATTAAAGGCTATAAAAGAGAACACGATTCGCGTAACGTCATATTTTTTCTATTGTTTATGAAAAGAAAGGGAGAAAATGTCGATAGGGTGTGTGCAGAACAGTAAACAAAAGATTTTAAAGCTATTTTACCTTAATAATAAATTTTGGGAAACTTAATAAAAACATATTGAGGAACTGTATTGTCAGACAATATTAAAATAAGTATTAGAAGGAAATATATTAAAATACAATATTAATATTTGTATAAGAAAAATATTAAAATTATTTTCAAACATTTTCACTATTATATACCCCTATTTGAAAGATAATTTGTTATATGTCAAGCATATTTTTTTTTCTATTTCAAGAAAAGATACTGATCAGTAGATCAACCTTTGGAATCGTTTTTAAATTTTACTTTTAAACTTTTTATATTATATTAAGTATATGGATATATATGTATATGATATTATATATATGAATATATGTGTATATGATATTATATATATGTATATATATATCAGGAGTCTGTCCAGACATTTTGTGAAAGGTCCGTTTTTGTAAAATTGTGAAAAAATTACTCGTAATTTGTGAATATAAAATAAACGTTCAGTCACATTCTTTCAACCAGGGTTCACTTTTGTGAATTTGTGCAAATAGGGTCCGGTATTGCAAAAAAAAACCTTTTCAAGAAGTTTTTAAATTGCAAAGACATACAAGATTATGCTCAACACTGTAAAATTATAATGAAAAAAATTAAGTTTTAAAAAATAAACAGCAATTGCAGCTACTAAATTAGCGGTGCAACAGATAAATATTTGGTATTTAGCCGGTACTGCTGAACGCAGAATATTCATTTCGAACGAATAAAGGAAGATGCGTCTGCGGAAGACAAAATTTAGTTCGTTTATATCTGTCTTTCTTCCCCCCCCCCTCCTGGGAAGGGTTTATTCGATTAACAAAACAATAATGCAGATAAACAAATTTGTGGAGGGTACGTTTTTAAGTTAAAGTATTTTGTGAAGGGTCCGTTTTTATGAAAAGATGTTTCGTGAAGGGTCCGTTAACGGACCCAATTTTCTTCTAAACAGATCCCTGTATATACACACACACCGAAGAGCCATGACATTATGACCACCCTGCTAATAACATGTAGAACCACCTTTAGCCCTCAAAACTGCTAGCACCCGCCGTGGCATTGATTCCACAAGCTGCTGACTGAGAGGTAGTCTGAGGTATCTGGTACCAAGCGCTCACCAACTGGTCTTGCAATTCCCTCACTTTGCGTGGGGATAGCGTGGCAGCACGAATTTGGTTTTCCAAGTAGGACCACAAATGCTCTGTTGGATTAAGGTCAGGTGAATTTGGGGGCCAAGACATGACGATTCGACCCTTATGACATGGTGCATTATCCTGTTGGTAAACACCATCCCCCGCAGGAAAAACTGTTGCCATGAATGGGTGAACCTGGTCTGCAACTATGTTCAAGTAGCTTACAGTCGTCAGGGATTGTTCTATGAGGTATATGGGTCCTAATGTGCCCCATGAAAACATTGTTCCTGGGCGAGAAACCATGAAAACTTGAGCGAGCCCATTGTTATAGATGGAGGGTGGTCATAATGTAATGGCTCTTCGGTGTATAGATAAAATATGATATTTTACTTGAAATGACATTTGAGGCTCAAAACTTTTATAAATAGTGATAATTAGAATTATAATTTTAGACAATTCTTTTTAGAAAAATGTGCTTTAATGATCACTTACACTTCAGCATTAAGGAATAGAAAATTTAAGTTTAACATGTTCAAGAATATCTTCCTTAATATTATATATAAAAGCCATTTTCAACCTTAATGATGATCAGTAGACAATGGTGGCACATGCGCGAACTTCACTACTGCAATATAGATCTAATGGTAGATGGTGGTAGATAATCACAGACGGTCTCCTCACCGAATTCCTCAACCACTTGACCTAGTGTTAACTTTCCCGAACCCCTAAGACAAGAGATAGTGCAATCCGATCAAGCAACCAGTCATTAGCATGGGGTATGACACCCTGGTTCAAGTCGTTGTAGTCAATAACTTTAGCCCATTGCATAACTGGACGAACTAGTTACTTAAAAGATAAATATAGTTTTTCTAAGCTAAGAACTCCTCCCGCCACAATGTCTGAGGCCGTCGGGTGCTATGGAAACAAGAATGGCGCATTTTAGGGAGGGTAGCTTCCCTCTAGGAATAACACAATAGACCAAAGAAACAGATTCCCTTTCTCTCGCCGAAACCACTCCAAAACAGTGACACCGCACCCCTATTTGAAACAGCCATACTTCGTTACCATAGACACCGCCACAGGTCCAGACGAATGTCTGGGGGAGTTCTTATTTTAGACAAACTATAGAGTGACCGAAAACACTAAAATAAGTAAATAAATAACACTTTCTGTTATTTTACTGTGTTCAGGGGTCTGTCCAGACATTTTGTGAAAGGTCCGTTTTTTGTAAAATAGTGAAAAAATTACTCAGAATTTGTGAATATAAAATAAACGTTAAGTCACATTCTTTCAACCAGGGTCCGCTTTTGCGAACTTGTGCAAATAGAGTTCGTTATTGCAAAAAAACTTTTTCAAGGAGTTTTTATATTGTAAAGACATACAATATTATGCTCAATACTGTAAAATTATAATTAAAAAATTTATATTTTAAAAAATAAACAGCAATTGCTGCTTCTAAATTAGAGATGCAACATACAAATATTTGGTATTTAGCCTATACTGCTGAACGCAGAATATTAATTTCGGACGAATAATGGAAGAATCGTCTGCCGAAGACAAAACTTAATTCGTTTACATCCATCTTTCTTGTTTTCTGCCCTGGAAAGGGTTTATTCGATTAACAAAATAATAATGAAGATAAACAAATTTGTGAAGGGTCCGTTTTTAAGTTAAAATATTTTGTGAAGGGTCCGTTTTTAAGAAAAGATATTTTGTGAAGGGTCCGTTAACGGACCCAAATTTCTTCCAAACAGATCCCTGCATGGGATCCACCAGACATCACTGAAGGGGGAAAAAATTATTCGGAAAAATAGCACTTTTTAAAAACGCAAGCTGAAAAAAAGCACCTTTAAAAGCTTTTAAAAACGAAATCTCCAAAAAAGCACCTTTAAGTACTTTTTACAAAAGCTACGCACCCTGGATTAACAAAACAATAATGATGATAATTAAATTTGTGAAGGGTCTGATTAAAAGATAAATTATTTTGTGAAGGGTCCGTTTTTAAGTAAAAGTATTTTTTGAAGGGTTCGTTTTTATGAAAAGCTATTTTGTGAAGGGACCGTTAACGGACCCAGATTTCTTCAATACAGACCCCTGGTGTTTATCCAAACTGATTTTATACAACTTCTCTGACTATATTAACTGCTGGCATAAATTTTATAATAAGTTTTTCAGTTATGCTTTATTTTTTTCTGCATTATTACAAAATTATTATATGTGCTATTAGATCTTATTTTTCAGATTCAAATTAATTCGTTTTCCCTGATTTTTTTGAGCATTTCAAATTAAATTTCCTGACATTTCCAGATTGATAAAAATCTCCTGATTTCTCTATTTTGTGGCCTGATAGAGTAACAGTATATTGAGATTGAGGTGAAGCATTTCAGAAGCAGAGGTGAAGCCTACTTGCTAGAGAGTTAATAAAAAAAAACAATAGCAAGGGGGAAAATGTAGTATTAATTATGAAAAGTTGTGCGAAAATGCTTGTTCTTTTCTAAGTTAAACAACTTACTTCTAACTTGGAACCCAAATCCACACGGTTGTTTCTCAACGGGAAGCAAGCACTCACTCCATGAACTGATATTCCAGTGATAGGATGGTTCAGAGCGTCTACCAAGTGTCCACCGCAGACAATCGGGCTGTTGAGATTCAGTACAATGTCTAGCTTCTTCCAGAGCGTCTGGACAAGCCTTACCTCCATATTTAGGATACTGCAGGATTATCCGTCGTCTCTTTTGAACACCATCTGGAAAATAACAATTTTTAAAGATTTTTTTTTGTACTAACTATTCTGTATGTGCTTAAGAATTTACCTACATGAATAATGAAATAAAATGGATGAGTATAAAAGTTGTATACGGTTATATTACAGGTAAAAAAAACTACGCATGACCTAATTTTTTTCTACAGAATATACTCAGTCCAGTCACATTAATGTGAACACCTTTCGATGAGTTGACCGCTGCAAGACGTGCAGGTAGAGACTCAATTAGGTTCTTGAAGGTGTTCTCTAGAATGTTTACAGGGGTCTGTCCAGACATTTTGTGAAAGGTCCGTTTTTCGTGAAATTGTGAAAACATTACTCACATTCTTTCAACCAGGGTCCGCTTTTATGAATTTGTGCAAATAGGGTCCGTTATTGCAAAAAAAAAACTTTTTCAAGGAGTTTTTAAATTGTAAATCAATACAAGATTATGCTCTGCACTATAAAATTATAATAAAAAAATTTGAATTTTTAAAAATAAACAACAATTGCTGCTTCTAAATTAGAGATGCAACATACAAATATTTGGTATTTAGCCTATACTGCTGAACGCAGAATATTAATTTCGGACGAATAATGGAAGAATCGTCTGCCGAAGACAAAACTTAATTCGTTTACATCCATCTTTCTTGTTTTCTGCCCTGGAAAGGGCTTATTCGATTAACAAAATAATAATGAAGATAAACAAATTTGTGAAGGGTCCGATTAAAAGAAAAATGATTTTGTGAAGGGTCCGTTTTTAAGTTAAAATATTTTTTGAAGGGCCGTTTTTAAGTTAAAATATTTTGTGAAGGGTCAGTTTTTAAGTTAAAATATTTTGTGAAGGGTCCGTTAACGGACCCAAATTTCTTCTAAACAGACCCCTGGTTTAGCCTTGCCGATTCTAGTGTTGAGGCTAGCTGTGCAGGGTTAAGCGATTGAGGATCTATGACGCGAACAACCCGATTGAGGGGGGGTCCAAGAGATTCTCGATTCTTTTCAATTGAGCAATCCTTATGTGATCGAAATATTTTTTACTTATCTTTTTTTACTGTGGGTTTAGTTTCGATGCAAATGAACGATAGATCTGAGCATGTTATAGCAAGGCGTTATTTGTGTTTGTAAGTGCCAAAAAATAGATTGAAGATATTGTTTTACTTTATTCACCCTAACGTCATTTGATAAATATATAATTATTTTGCATTTCAAAGACTTTTTTTTTAAATTTCCGAAAATATCAGGAATTTATTACCATTTTTTAGCTATTATAAAGATTGGATAAATGTTTAGTAGAGATCTCGAAAAAGACTGTAAATAAATTATAAAGGATTTAAAAAAATAAAATATTAAAAAATTACTAATCAAGAGCACAGAAGTAGAAATTGTCAATATAGAACAGAGGCATATTTTACCTGTTTCACATTTTGGTTCACATGGTGTCCAGTCCGTAAAGTTGGACACAACGCAATCCAAAGGACACGGAAAGTGACACTCCCTTTCTGTTTCCGGCTTAGGTATGACTTTACACCTAATAAAAAGAAGAAAATAGAATAATCAAATAGAATTTCGAGGGAACTTCAAATACTTCTTAACTAATTAGTACAGTAGAGCAGGTAAATTTACGTCACGTAAAAAAATATTACAATTGAACTTGTATATTACGAGAACGTAAAGGCTAAGATCAATCACTCGTTAAAACAGATTTGGCCGAAATTATAAAAGCTAACAAAAATTAACAAGGGTTGCCACTAGAATCAGGAGGGAAAAAAATTCCCAGCGTTTTCCCTGTGCATATTATAATATAACATAGAGGAAACACAATTACTGAGCTCTTGTGTGAGCTATATTGGGTTAACTGTACTAGTTTTAATTGCTGGAAAAACTTAGAGAAAAAAGGAACAGCTGAATATACTTAAATAATGGTATAGTAAATGAAATAGTTTAGTACAGATTAGAATATCATCCTTCAATAACCCGTAGATTAAAAGGGGTCTGTCCAGACATTTTGTGATAGGTCCTGTTTTTGTAAAATTGTGAGAAAAAAAACTGTTCATAATTTGTGAATATAAAATAAGCGTTAAGTCACATTCTTTCAACCAGGGTCCTGCTTTTGTGAATTTGTGCAAATAGGGTCCTGTTATAGCAAAAATTGCTAAAAACCTTTTCAAGAAGTTTTTAAATTGTAAATAGATACAAGATTCTGCTCAACAATTGCTGCTACTAAATTAGAGATGCAACATACAAATATTTGGTATTTAGCCTATACTGCTCAACACAGAATATTCATTTCGGACGAATAATGGAAACAAAAACAATCACATTTTAAATAATTTCAATTGACATATTTTAAATAACACAACTTAGTTATGTATCACTTTTAATCCCATTAAGTAAACTTAAGCAAATTCATAAATTTATAATATTTTATTTAAAAAACTGTCAGAAATTATTTTTTATTTACATAATGTTCAATTAATTTTATGAATAAATATAAATAGATCAATTATTTTTTTACAAAAAAAATATGATTTACTATTAATAAGAATGAGTACACGATGTTTGTAAAAGTAGAAATATTTTCTTAGAATACTACATTTGGAACATAAACTTAGGGAAACCCTTCCCGGGGGTTTTCCCCCCGGGAAGGGTTTATTCGATTAACAAAACAATAATGAAGATAAACAAATTTGTGAAGGGTTCGATTTAAAGATAAATTATTTTGTGCAGGGTCCGTTTTTATGAAAAGATATTTTGTAAAGGATCCGTTAACGGGCCCACATTTCTTCTAAACAGACCCGTGCTTAAATAATGCTATAGTAAATGAAATAGTTTAGTACAGTTGGAATATCATCCTTCAATATGCCGTAGATTACGCACTGAGTGGTCACCATTTCTTATAAAAGATGAAAATAAGAAGAAAAAAATTTCCTGTATTTTCCCAGTTTCTAAAGAAAAAATCTAAATTCCCTGTTATTTTAGGGGATTTTAAAATTCCCTGTATTTTCCAGGTTTTCCCGATTCTCTCTGTGGAGTGGCAACCTTGTTAACTAAGCATTTAAAGACGACTATCTATTCTAAAAATTTTATTTACACTGATCTCACGCAACTTAGAGTTTATTTATTAATTTTATTTTATTATTAACTTAAGCAACTATATTCGTTCGTTTAGGCGCATTAAATATTTGTTAGTGTTAAAAACCAACTCATGTTTTTCGATCAATTTCGATTCATTTTATTCTATCCGTTATTAAATGGTTGCTGGTAAAGAGGGTAAATACATTATTGATTAAAAATAAAATCTTGATAACAAACATCAAATGCACCGAAAAGACATTACTTTCCGGTCCCACAAATACAAGACACATGGCCCGAAATATATTATCACCGTTTTCAATTGATTGCAGAAAAATTGCTGTCTTTGCTGACATGCTTATTTTTGAAATTTCATGAGGTTTTTATTTAAATTCTCCCATATTTATTTAAATTGCATGATAAAGACAATTTTGGTTTTAGGCTGCTTTTAGCACTTTTCCATTTTGATTTATTGTATTTAAAATTTTGGTCTTCGTTTTTTGTTAATTATATTTTTTATACTTGTAATGGGTCATACAGAGTCTTGCAGATCATTAGTTAGTTATTGCAGCTGTGTACTTTCCTTAACAATATATTAAGGAGAACTTTTTAAATCGATGAAATGTAGCAATGATTAAAAGGAGATTTCAAATCCTCAACAAATTTTTGAGAAAAGTTCCTCGTTAAATAAGAGTTATAACATCAGGTAATAATGTGGGCCTTTAAACAATAAATCAACCATTTATTAAAAATTTCTTCGTTATACCTGGAATCTCGATAATAAAGGTCTCGAAATAATCGCGATAAGTATCATTCTAGAGCCGCAATGGTTAGAGCGTTCACCTTCAAATGAATCGGGTTCCAGTCCCAGAGATGGCTGATCGATACGAATTCCGCTTCAGGCTTGTACCGTCCACATTGCTGAAGTGAGATATCTTCAGTGGTAGACGGATCATGGGTTAAAGTCCACTTGCCATCAGGCTAACCGTGGGAGGTTCTCGTTGTCGTCCGCTCCATATAACGCAAATGCGGGTTAGCTCCATCAAAGAGTCCTTCACGAAGGCAAACTTTTTCCAATACTTGATCCAGGAGTTCTCTTGTTTTTTGGATTGGGTTCAAAATTGCAAGGCTACGTAGTAGAACATTAGTAGTCTTAAGTAGTGAGTAAAAACATCAAGATGAATTAAAATTAGTATCACCTCAACACTAATTTTAATTCATCTTGATGTTTTTACTCACTTGTATATTCGCTTTTAGCGTTTTTATCAACAAAAATAGACGGGAAAGGAAAAAAAAGGGAAAAAAAGAAGAAAGTTTTTTTTATTTTTTTATTGTATTCATATTTTTAATTGTCTTTTTTTATTTTAGATGTTTATATCTTGTAACTACTAATTATGTATTGTAACACATACTGTATTCTCTGTAACTTTGTTGGGGTCTTCAATACTATTGTAATTTGGCTCAGTATAAGGGTGGCCCGTCGGCTTTAAGCACTATATGGCGGCCCTCTCAGCTGTTGGCATATGACTCCTGCATTTTATGCACTTTTTGCTTTTTATGTTCTTTTCTGTTTTTACTTGGTTTTAATAAACATTTCCCCGTATGCCCTGAATTGGGGCAGGTCGGGGTAAATATTTATCATTAGTAGTCTTAAGCACAAAAATTGGACCGACTGTTCAACGACGGTTATAAAATAAAATAAAAAGTATAATTCTAATATTAATATTTCCTTAATAATGTATAAATACCTTCCGTCTGTTTTGGTGGCATTTGATCCTTTAGAGCAGTAAACCTTCCTCTTTTGGACTCCAACTCCACACACTGTCTTCATGTTTACATCCTCTTTACGTAAGCATGATCCCCAATCTTCCACACGCCATATGAACGGATAGCAGTGGCGATCATTACAAATTTCCTCCTCCATCATCCTTTCCGTACATTTTCCTCCTGTAAAAATAGGTTAAGAGAAATTTTCAAATTTAACGGCGTTTTTACATTCAGCAGAGGTCTGTCCCAGACATCATGTGAAAGGTCCGTTTTTGCAAAATTGTGAAAAAGTTACTTGTAATTTGTGAATATAAAATAAACGTTAAGTCACATTCTTTCAACCAGGGTCCTGCTTTTGTGAATTTGTGCAATGTTCTTTTATTGCAAAAAACTTTTTCCAAGGAGTTTTTAAATTGTAAAGAGAAGCAAGATTATGCTCAACACTGTAAAATTATAATTAAAAAAATTAAAAAATAAACAACAATTGATGCTACTAAATTAGAGATGCAACATACAAATATTTGGTATTTAGCCTATACTGCTGAACGCAGAATAATAATTTCGGACGAATAAGGGAAGAAGCGTCTGCCGAAGAGAATGGCCTAGCCTTTTAACCCTTTTGAAGGCAGTGGTAAGTATACTTAAAACCACGTTTTTTTTTACCACTTTTAATTTAGGTTTCCATTTTTCAATAATTTCAGCTTTCTTGAAGTGAGTTTGAATAAAATTGGTAACCATTTGTCACTTTTAAAAAACGCATAAAAGTTATAAAATACATAATTCCTTTTGAAGTTTGTAGCATTTAAGGAATTTATTTTATAAATAAAGAAAAATAAAAGTAAGTTCCTAATAGGTCATATTAAATATATTTACCACCAAAAAATGGCATTTTTATAAACTAAATGAGTTTTTTTAATACCAATTACTGTTCTTAAAACAATTTCAATTCCAAAAATACTGTAATTTACCTTTACTAGAAATAAAGGGCCCATTAAAGGGTTAACTCACCTATATCCCCAATAAAATGTGAGAAGTATCCTCAGTGGATTTTTTAATACCAAAACGCAGCAGTTTCTTTTTTTGGCAGAATTGAAGAATTATTGAAACCTAGGATAATATTCATGTTAACGGTAGGCAATATTTCAAGTTATACATAAACATGGCGGGTATATTAGCTATAATCAGAAATAGCTTTATTTCAATTGGGCACTTCTATCTTCCTTTTTATGTTTTTTTTTCTTTTCAGGTGAAATATGAAAAGAGTTACTCCCTAAAAATATTTGCTTCGATATAGACTTATATATATGTTCTGATCAGATTAGCTTTTTTTCGTTCAGTTACAGCAAAAACTCAAGATGGCTACATTTGGTTGGAACACACTTTTTTTCTGGATGAGTTTGGAGTAATTTTGTATTACACCCAAAAACATGAAACTTGAAAATTACCTTCGCCTGCTACAGCAATTAGTGTTCGATTCTTAGATTTCCATCCATCCCACTCAGGTGTGAAACAGGGTGCGCTGCATGCAGACCACTGGGACCACTCAGACAAAACGCAGTCGTTTGGACAATAAATTCGGCAATATTCTTCATCATACGATACAACTTCTCTTTCACAATTGAAGCTGTAGAGCAGTTTCTATAAATCAATAAATGAACATTATAATAGTTACATTTGGAAACATCTTCACAAAGACAATAGGGTAAAATGAATAAGTGAGTAATAATATGTAAATAATAGTGAGTAATGAAAATACTAAGTAAGTAATAATAAGTGAGAGTGCTGTGAATATACCGACCTTTTTTAGCGCAATTCGAAATAGTGAATTGAAAAAATGTCTTTCTAATTTTCAGGATTAGGACCAGGGGTCTGTCCAGACATTTTGTGAAAGGTCCGTTTTTAGTGAAATTGTGAAAAAATTACTCACATTCTTTCAACCAGGGTCCGCTTTTATGAATTTGTGCAAATAGGGTCCGTTATTGCAAAAAAAAACTTTTTCAGGGAGTTTTTAAATTGTAAAGACATACAAGATTATGCTCAACACTGTAAAATTATAATTAAAAAAATTAAATTTTAAAAAATAAACAGTAATTGCTGCTACTAAATTAGCGATGCAACATACAAATATTTGGTATTTAGCCTATACTGTTGAACGCAGAATATTAATTTCGGATTAATAATGGAAGAATCGTCTGCCGAAGACAAAACTTAATTCGTTTACATCCATCTTTCTTGTTTTCTGTCCTGGAAAGGGTTTATTCGATTAACAAAATAATAATGAAGATAAACAAATTTGTGAAGGGTCCGATTAAAAGAAAAATCATTTTGTGAAGGGTCCGTTTTTGAGTTAAAATATTTTGTGAAGGGTCCGTTTTTATGAAAAGATATTTTGTGAAGGGTCCGTTAACGGACCCAAATTTCTTCTAAACAGACCCCTGAGGACTAATGTTCAGTATTTGAAATGTACACAAATAATGTATTAGTTAAGTCGTTTTAATTGAAAGTGGTGAGCAATATTGTGTGAAGGAAACAAAAGGTTTGTTTTTTTAGGCAAATTTATAGAGGAAAAAATAAAAACATATATCTATTTATTTTTACAATACTCCAAGGGTTTTAAACTTTATATTAAATACCATGAATAATAAGAAAAACTACAGCAGATTAAACAGAAATTTTTTTAAGAAATTGATGTGCTAACACATTAGCTTCTTCTGTTTACAGCACATTTGCTTGACAACTTAAAAGCAACCATTTGTGCAAGCATGTTATAAATACGTTTAAAAGCAATCATATAAGCAAATATGTAACCATATTTGACAGCAACCATTTTTCAACAAAATGGCCGCACGTGAAACAAAATTCTCTTATATATTGTAAACACATATAACAACTGCTATGTGCTTCAAAATTAATAATATAATTAGATTCACGAGTAAGAACACGATATTGGTAAGAACATAACAAACTGAGAACAGAATAACTAACGTAACAAATAAGGAATAAACAAACAGAATGACTTTTTTTCCTTTAACTGTAAATGAACTGAAATTATTTTTTTTAAATAATTTCAGTTACAAAAGTTTTTTCTAAATAAAAAATCAGCACGGCGTTTTTTCCGTTTTTTAAATGCACAAAGATTGTATGCCTTTTCATTTTCAAGAAAATTGGATTGATTTAATTAGAAATGAGAAAGAAATTGATACTTACACCTCCAAGCTTAAAACAAGTTTTGTCCCTCATTCTTTTCCCGTCCCCACATGTTTTTCGAGGATTATCGATTACACATTCTTTCCATTCCCCGTAATGCCATTCTAGGATGTCTTCTTTAAAACACAAGTCCACTTCATGCAAGTGAGGGCAAGGTTTACCACCATTGAGAGGGGAAGCTATAATACCACGTTCTCTTGTTTTAGTACCTGTGAAAAAAAAGAAATATATTAATAACAGAGAAATCCCAAAAGCAAGGTCCTCCAATCCCTAAAAAATAAAGAAGCCCAATTATTTTTTTTAAAAAATTATTCACATTACTTTAAAGGTTGAACATTTAACTACAGGGTGCATAGCCAAATTATTCAACAAAAAATAAGTACCTTTTAAGCACTTTTCAAGCACTCAAAAAATATTTTTAAGCGCTTTAAAAAAATATCATAATTAGGCAGGGTTGGAAAGTTTTTGACTATTTACGGTTTTATCTTGTTTTAACCGTCAAATAAAAATAAAAAACCTTTTGGCATTGTTTTTGACAATTGTCAAAAATCATGAAATTTTGAATCATGTAAAATGATTGTTGTCTTCATACGCTACGGACTGACAATACGCCGATATAGATTGGGGTTGAATTAATTGTGAAAACGTTGAATGTGAGCTGCTTCTTTTTGCATAATTCGAAGCGAAAATCAACATAGTAAAGGAAAAATCTCATTTTGAAAAATGGGAAAATTAAGCACTTTTTAAAAACACCCAATGAAAAAAGCACCTTTGAAGGCTTTTAAAAAACGAAAATCGAAAATAAGCACCTTTAAGCACTTTTTAAAAACGCTACCAGGGGTCTGCCTAGGTTTTTCTAAAAGGTACCTATTTTGCAAAATGTTAGACGTAATTTGTGAAAATTAAAAATTACATTAAAAAATTAACACAAAAATATGGATTTTTCATTTCTTGGATACAAAAATAAAATTTTAAGAAAAAGTATTTTGTGAAACTACCGTTTTTCCTAAATTTGAATTTGTGAAAGTACCGCTAAACGGTAAATTTGGCCTGGACAGACCCCTGGCTACGCACCCTGAACAATTTTACTAAAAAAATTTTTTAATCTTTGTCATACCAGTTCCCCGCCATGTCCTGGAAAAAGCGTTGAAAATAATCTTAAGAGACCGTTCATGGCTCTTTCTTTTTTACCGACATAAGTAATATAAGGTTTTAGATAAAACTAAAAACTCTTTATGTGAAAACAAAATTTAAATAAAAAATTTTTTTGCACGTATTTATTATTGCAACTAGTTTCAACTCTTTCGTAGTCACCTCATGTCTGCGAAATTTGTTTGAAAATCACAGATATTATTTAAATGTTTAATTTTTATAGAACCTTATATTGATTCATTCCACAGGGGTTTGTAAAAATCCAAAAAAGTACCTGAATACCTGATATCAAAAATACCTGAAATTTAATCCACAGAAAAACTAGGGAAACAACGTTTTAATCTAGTGTGAAAAAACTATACCAGGGGTCAGTTTAGAAGAAATTTGGGTCCGTTAACGGACCCTTCACAAAATATCTTTTCATAAAAACGGACCCTTCACAAAATATTTTAACTTAAAAACGGACCCTTCACAAAATGATTTTTCTTTTAATCGGACCCTTCACAAATTTGTTTATCTTCATTATTATTTTGTTAATCGAATAAACCCTTTCCAGGGCAGAAAACAAGAAAGATGGATGTAAACGAATTAAGTTTTGTTTTCGGCAGTCGATTCTTCCATTATTCGTCCGAAATGAATATTCTGCTTTCAGCAGTGTAGGCTAAATACCAAATATTTGTATGTTGCACCTCTAATTTAGAAGCAGCAATTGTTGTTTATTTTTCAAAATTTAATTTTTTTAATTATAATTTTACAGTGTTGAGCATAATCTTGTATGTCTTTACAATTTAAAAATTCCTTGAAAAAGTTTTTTTTTTTTTTGCAATGACGGACCCTATTTGCACAAATTCATAAAAGCGGACCCTGGTTGAACGAATGTGAGTAATTTTTTAACAATTTCACGAAAAACGGACCTTTCACAAAATGTCTGGACAGACCCCTGTATACGGTATTTGTTTTGTTGTTGTTGCCTATTTTGATATTAACTTTTGCTTTGTATGCTTTCAAATAACCAGCATTAGGCATAAACAAACACATGTGTTCGCTGCGCCAGTGAAACACATGCACTAGTATGGACGTATCCACACTGACCACACTCAACTTCTAACTTATTCACTTGTCAAATTATTAGACGCACTATAAGATTCTATGTAAAATCTTAATTATCAAGTGATAATATACAGCTTTATCGTTTTTAGGTGGCTGAAACCGGTTTGCACTTTCTTACGTTCGTGTATCAATTGGTTAACATTGTAATGCAATACGTTAAAATTAAATTCAAACAGGAAATATATAAAAAATCTCCTGAATAAAAACACATTACATGTAGGTTTAAATATAAAAGTATTGCATTTAAACTCGTGCAAAGCATGTATTTATTAAAACACTACAGTGCGTCTAATAATTTAATCTAATTATTACATTACAATAATATAATACCGGATATAATAAATATTCTATATTTATATAATATATCGTTGAATTTATGCAATCGTAGAATTTATTTTACATACTTTATTTTATAAACTTGAGTGTAATTCGATAGCATCATCACAATCACCTAATTTTACCTATTGATACACGAACGCAAACAAGTGCAAACCGGTTTCAGTCGCGTGAAAACAATAAAGCTGTATAGTATCACCTGATAATTAAGACGTTACATAGAACCCTATAGTGCGTCTAATAATTTGGATACGGACTGTAGAAGAAATATGAATTAGTTACAAGTGTAATACATTTGATGTATTTTATTTTCGAAATCAGAATGATTTTCTTCTAGTGATATACTTTTACCATAAGCAGTTTAAATATTAAATGAATAATAAAAGATTAAGCACGAAACTTTTATATTTATTCACTCTTTAAACCTTTTAGGAAAATTTAACGGATTTGTTTCATCAAATTTATTTAGAGAATATTATTCAATATAGATGAATTAAACAAAATTTTCTCCAATTGTTTTCATTGCTCCTGTGATTGCTATAGTATGGCTAAGCCACGCACTCCGTGTCCTGCCCATTCGGTTCATTTCATCAAGTTAAAACTATGGTTAGTAAAATTGATTCAACTTCCTGTTTTTCCGATTTTCACAAAATCATTATTCAAAATTCACAAAAATTAGGAGAGGATTTTTTAAAAATATTTTTTAAACATAATTTCACAAAATCAGAACCTTTACAAGAAGTCTGAAATAACCCATGAATATTTAAAACAGAGAACTCAATCAAAAAATTTATAACCAATGATAGTTAAATGACGAAAAGAAAAAGCATCAGCGATTTCGACAAACTAACCTTTAAAGGAAACAAATAACGACAGAAAACGCATTTCTCCTGCATCAAAATACAACGCTCTATTTTTACCAGAAATATCAAACTGATATCATTTCCGAATCAGAACAAAATGTCACGATTTCTTAATTTATACCTCATTCATCATTAAATAAAGCCCGTTAGATTTCAAAAACTACAGTGGCGGGCGTTACTACTTAATCACGAAAGGGCCCACAGCTAAGTTTCATAATGTGTACACGGCAAAGGGACTGTCAGAAGTTGTTGAAAAATGGCTTCATTTGGCAGCGATCTCTTTTGTGGAGAGCAAAAGGCGTTATAATTCGAAAATAAACTGAGTCCACCGTAAACGCGTTCCGCCGGTTAATGTAAATAAATTATCCCTGGCCTCTCGTATTCCAGCAAACAGGGTTCTCGTGTTCGTGGCAAATGATGATTAAAAGAGCCTGTCACAGTAAGATACCAGATTGGATGCCTTTGTTCTGTGAGTAATAATGGCTTGGTTTAGTAAGAGAAGAGTAGGTTAAGGGAACGGATACAGGTAGGTTAGCGTGTAGGGAGGACATTTGGATTGATGAATGGACTGTAGTAGTTAAGTTACTTGTTTTATTGGTAAGAATGGGGGGGGGGCTAAGATTTATATTTACATTGTGCTTGAAATTTTATAGCCGTTTATTAAAAAAGAGAAATGTTCAAGTACTAATCTTTAATGACAGGAGTATGAAATCAGAATACTTCTTAATTTTAAATAAGAAAGTAAGTTGGTTAGTGTCTGTTGAATATTATTATTAACGGGATATTAGTAGTTTAAAAAGGTCGATTTCTAGGGCGGTGGTGCAGGGTATGATAGAGGCAAGGGAGTGACATAAGATTGATGGAAGGGATGGGGAAAAGATTTGGGAGGGTACATCCAGTGGTATGGAGGCACAGCGTCGTGAGGCACATATTAATATGATGTTGGTCCCTCTTTAACACCAATGACAGCCTGCACACGTCTAGGAAGACTTTCCACCAGTTTTTGATAGGTGGTCATAGAAATTGACTTCCATCACAGTTGAAGTGAGTGCTTGTAGTGAAGAGGGTCGATTTGGCTACGTAATCGGCGCTCTAATTCGTCCCAAAGGTGTTTTATGGGATTTAGATCGGGACTCTGAGAAGGAAAGTCCAGTTTTTGAACATCCATTTCCTCAAACCATGCCTGTGCAAGCCTCGATATGTGAATGGAACAGATATCCTGCTGGAAGAGACAATGGGCCTTCCCCGAAATTATTGCCATAGAGATGGGAGCGCAGCATTGTCCAAAATGTCCACATACACCTCAGAGTTCATGTTTCCAACCACACAGGAACTAACGGATCCAGGCCAAACCACGAAAAACCAGGGGTCTGTCTCTAGACATTTTGTGAAAGGTCCTGTTTTTGTAAAATTGTGGAAAAAATGACTCGTAATTTGTGAATATAAAATAAACGTTAAGTCACATTCTTTCAACTAGGGACCTGCTTTTGTGAATGTGTGCGAATAGGGTCCTGTTATTGCAAAAACACTTTTTGAAGGAGTTTTTAAATTGTAAATAGATACAAGATTATGCTCTACGCTGCAGAATTATAATTAAAAAATTGCATTTTCAAAAGTAAACAGCAATTGCTGCTTCTGAATTAGAGATGCAATATACAAACATTTGGTATTTAGCCTATACTGCTGAACGCAGAATATTCATTTCGGACGAATAATGGAAGAAGCATATGCCGAAGACAAAACTTAGTTCGTTTACATCCGTCTTTCTTCTTTTCCTCCTGGGAAGGGTTTATTCGATTAACAAAACAATAATGAAGATAAACAAATTTGTGAAGGGTCCGTTTTCATGAAAAGATATTTTGTGAAGGGTCCGTTAACGAACCAAAATTTCTTCTAAACAAATCCCCGATAAAAAAGTATGAAAAATAGGTTTAATCAAAACGCTGCGTCAAAGAGTTAATACGATGTAAAATAAGGCACGAAAATTTACAAATCATTTAATATTCTAATAATTTCTATATTTCCAAGTCAGTTTCTATTGTTTCCTTATTAATTTAAGATAATTGTTTCGGATGAATTAAAGAGAGAGAAAAATCGATTTAAAATCAAATGCAACTGAAGAAGAAAATGAACGAAACGCGTAATTTTAAAATAAACTCTTCCTGTGTAAATACTGCG
Source organism: Parasteatoda tepidariorum (assembly GCF_982258835.1). NCBI lineage: Eukaryota > Metazoa > Arthropoda > Arachnida > Araneae > Theridiidae > Parasteatoda > Parasteatoda tepidariorum. The sequence continues at coordinate 54,797,717 of NC_141759.1, forward strand.
TTTTGTCATTTAAATGTTTTGAAACATAATTAAGAACAGCTTGAATAAATTCCAAGCATCAAATTTTGACTCTCAAGTCAAAAACGAAACAGATTATAATAATTATTCGAAAAGTCGCTCGATTTAAGCCTTTGTACTATGTAAGAAATAAAAATGGAACAAAGACATGATTTTACCTCTCGGCATCGACGCCATTGCAGGAAAAATCCAGCATTAAAATATTTCCCATTCTTCTTTAATAACTAGAATTCTCCTTGATGTATTGAGGTTTAAATCCACTGGCATTGTTTGGGATAAATGCAAATAAGATGATGTCTCCGGGAATTTGCATTTTGGGAGATTTTCGAAAATTGCATTCGCCGTCATTGTATTTCATTTGATTAAATCCGGGCACAAGGAAAGAACTGGAAATTCTCCCAACAAATGTGCTCCATTTTAAGGCGTGAGTTTTATTCATTCTAAGTGATTCTGGGAGAGGTTTACTGCCGATGCAATATGCATGGAACTATCGGTAGTAAATAATATAGCCTCGCTGAAAAATTCACGTTCAGTTTAGTAGATGATATTTTTATTGAACATATATCACATCCTTTTGGCCCCACGCGAGAAAATAAAATATTTGACTCCATATTTTTGGTTTATTTTCAAGCGATTTTCCTTCCAAACCTTTAAATGATGGTTAAAGATATATTTAAAACTTCCATATGATTTGTCGAATATATTTGATGAAATTTTCTTCCATATGGAAATAACACGAAAAAATCGTGTAATAAAACCAAGCACAATAACAATCTAAATATAACTTGAATATTTTTTAGAATATATATATCCATCATTTATGAGATAAACCCAGTTGTGTTCATTTATAAAAGAAGCTTTCATTTAATAGAAAAACATAATGGTCACAAAATAATTATTAATTTAGAGATAATTTTGAATATTTGAAAGTGTTAATATACTTTCAACGCATTTGTGTTGTACGGCATTGGATTTCTCTTAAATGGAGATATTTGTAAACAATTTGATATACATTTTAAAACCCTTTTTAACTTTAATAGCAGATGCGTTTATGACACATTTCATACCCAAAAATTTTAAAGTAGTATCTTTTTTGAAATTTTTTTTGCTTAGCAATTCTCGTATTGGTTTTTGTTTTTTCGGAATTAGGTAACGGGTTCTAACATAATTTTTTTTTTAAAAAAAACTCATCATCTGTTCTCCACAAATGCTAGCAAGATCGGCGATCATGCCAACGAAAACTCAATGGTCCAAGCCAGCGGCTCTCAAAAGGTGTTCCGCTGAACCATATAGTTCCGTGGAACTAGGAATTTTTTTACCAATAATTGCATATTTATATCTAATCAATACTCTTTCATTGCTTTAACTTCGGAATGTACGTTAAAACGAAGTAAAGTTTAATAATAGAAATGATCTTGAAGTAGACAGACTTCACATTTGTTTATTAAATGACTATAGACATTTTTTTCCAACTCCGCTGCTGCTGTATGAGAAAAAAAGTTCTGTATACGTTTAAAATTTCATTTCATTCAGAAAAATTCAGTTTTGGTAATAACAGCTGCAATTTAACCGTTTTAAAAAGCTAATTATTGTAAAATGATGATAAATACTTCCCTAATTACCCTTTTACTAAAACTTACGTTTCATTCTGTGTACATTAACTTCCAACGTCAGAGGGAGGAAAAACAAATAGAAGACAAATAGAAGTAAAACTCGATATCGTTACTGCAATGCAATTTAAATTATGATAAGCAATTTGCACTACAGCCTCATTCTATGTCCAAGAAAACTAGTTATCTGTGAAACGCAATTTTAAGTAATTTACCCCTCGAACAAACAAAAATGCATAAAAAGCGTTAGAAAACAAACAGGAAAACTGAATAACTCTCTGCTTGGTATGTAAATTCCGAAAACCAATTCTTTCTGGATCATTAAAAATTCATCATCAAAAATGATTCGAGATTCCATCAAGCTATTATCTTCGCGCCATTAAATTTTATGTCATATCAGAATAGATTAACAGTCAAGACGAAGGATAGCACAAGCAGAATTCTTATTTCCACATCCACGCAGACGATATTCTCGAAAATCCATTTTAATGCCCCGAGAACCGAGTGTCTCCAAATTTATATTCATTAATGCTGAGTTGTCCTTCAACATTATTAATACTGCTTGGAGTGTATGTGGTCTGTCCACGAAGCACTCGGCATTTTCGATCTTTAGAAATAATTTATAATGGATTAATTCAAAATGGTAAACGAAGATCATTTTTAAAAGGGGTTTAATATTGTTTATGGTTATAAAAGAGAAATGGTGCTGGTTTTAATATACAATTTATAAATGCCGCGTAAAGCTTTCGATTAATAGCAAATAACATTAATTTTAAGAAGTAAATCAATTGAAAATACATTAAGTTGCTTCTGAAAATTGCTGAAATGATTCACAAAATCACGACTTTTTTTTTAAAAATTATTTTACAAGAACATTAACTTTATTACTTAGTTCTGTTTTATTCCTTGTAAACGCAAAGCATATTATTAAATTAATTTAAGCATTTTATTGGTACATGAAGTTAGAATGTGCCAAGCTGAAACATTATAATATACTTCATAAAAGTAAATAAAATGATGCTATAAATTTAGTCTGTCAAAAAAACTTAATATTATCATCCCTTCACTAAATTTTATGTCATATCAGAATAGATTAATAAACACAATGTGGATCACAGAAGCTGAATTCTTATTTTCCCATCCATGGACACGATATTTCAGAAAATTCATTTTAATCTCTCGAGAACCGAGTGGCCCATGTTAAAAGACGAACTAGAACTGATTAAAAGCACAACTGAAATAAAGCACGAACAAGATCATAAGTAAAATACAACTCTGTTTGGAAAAACTACCAATATTAATGTTAAAAACTTAACAACTTTTAATAATCTTAAACATAACAGTTTTACCAAATAAAAAACATCTTACTCAAGAACAAAGCAAATACTGATAAAACATCGGTGGCGTAACTAGATCACTTAAAAAATACAACGATGACGAAGGTGCAACTAGAACATTCATTGTTTTGTAATTTGTTATCGTTTTCAAATACCAGAAAAATAAATAATCTAGTTCATCGCTTTTAACAGCCCAGATTCCCCAAATTTATATTCATTAATGCCGAGTTGCCCTTCAACATTATTAACACTGCTTGTAGTGTATGCGATCTGTTCAAGAAGCATTAGGTACATTCGAACTCAGTTTAAGATCATTTTTAAAATTTTAAGAGGGATTTGTAATTGTTTGTGGTTATAAAGGAGAAATGGTGACATAAATTAATATATAATTTATAAATGCCGTATGTAATTTTTGAATAACGGCGAATAACATTATTTTAAAAAAATAAATGAACTTAAATTACATTCTAGGACAAATATTGCGGGTCTAGATGCGTTCTATTACCCAGTAAAGATTTGCAATCTTGTTCTGACTCTCCCTGTACACTCCATGTAAGTATAAATAAATAAATAAATCTATAAATATTACAATCTATATAAATGTTCACATCATCTTATAGTATCTGATTGTACATGGCAAATACCAAACTTGAGAGAAATTGATTGAATAGTTTTCGAGAAATAGAATTTAAAATATACGACTTTTTTAGAAATTTGATTTCTCAGAAACTGCTCAACCAATTTCACTCAAATTTTGTATTTTGCCATGCAAAACTAGACACTTTGAAATGAAACAAAAATTGTATACCTTACAATTCAAATTTTTTTTCCAACTATTATTAAATTAAAATAATAAAAAAATAATAAATATTTACTAAAATTTATTTTTTGGGTGAGTTTAACTTTGGATAAATGAATTTTATAATTGGGTGCAAAGATTTTTCAATTATAAAAAGTTTTGGAGATATGGCGAAATAGGGAAAAATTAAAATTTACATAAGGGGGTCCAAGCTTTGGATCTCTCTCCTGACCAAACTATGGAGACCATATTTCCAAAATTGTGGCTATCTCCTATATTTCGGTGGTTTGAAATCTGAATAAAAAGACATGTTTATTCAGAGGAAGTACGTTTTTGTGCTGGACTTCTTAACTTAAAGTATCGTCTGCACTAATTAATTAGCATAGTTTAAGTCACCCCCTGGAGCCATTCAGTTGGAGTCCTAGAACGTGAAGATTTGATCATTAGATCAAAAGTTATTCAGGGGGGTCTGTTTTTTTTTGCGCACTGTACAACTATTTTATTTACATTAAATAAACATGAAACTATTCCATGCAACCATACTAAACAATGGTAACCATGCCATATTATAACAGAAAATTACTATTTTTCGCTAACGCCTTATTCTTAATTAAATATTAAATAAAATTTTCTACTAAAAATATGATTATTGACTAACGCCGTCTCTCCAAACAAGTCTCTGTGTTTATCTCTATTAAAATATTAAATAAAATATTATTTCGTACCTTTTATTTCATCTGGGGGTCTCTCCTTATCTGAAAAGGAAAGATAAACAAGTCATGAAAACATTTAATAAAAAGAAATTGAATAAAGCAATTTTTCAAAATATCGTAATACCATTTTTTGCCATATAGTTTTTAAACAGCTAAATGTATGAGATCTTACAAATCCATATTGTGTTATGCATTTAAGGTTTAACACACAGTTTTGTAATCAAAGGGTCTGTCCAGACATTTTGTAAAAGGTCCGTTTTTGCAAAATTGTGAAAAAATTACTCGTAGTTTGTGAATATAATAAGCGTTAAGTCACATTCTTTCAACCAGGGTCCTGCCTTTGTGAATTTGTGCAAATAGGGTCCTGTTATTGCAAAAATTGCTAAAAACCTTTTAACGAAGTTTTTAAATTGTAAATAGATACAAGATTTCGATACAACGGCAATTGCAGCTACTAAATTAGAGATACAACATACAAATATTTGGTATTTAGCCTATACTGCTCAACGCAGAATATTCATTTTGGACGAATAATGGAAACAAAATCCTACTAATTAATTTTGTAACAAAATCGTAAATTAATCGATTATTTATTTACAGAAAAAAAAAATGATTTAATATTAATAAGAATGCGCACACGATGTTTCTAAAAGTAGAAATATTTTCTTAGAATACTACATTTGGAATTTTAACTTAGGGAAACTTAGTTTGTCTCGAACCGTCTTTCTCCCCCCCCCCCCCGGGAAGCGTTTATTCGATTAACAAAACAATAATGAAGATAAATAAATTTGTGAAGGGTCCGATTAAAAGATAAATTATTTTGTGAAGGATCTGAAGGGTTTTGTGAACTTTTTACTAAATGTGTAGTAAGAAATGTAATTTTGAAAACTAGAATTTATGGTAAACCGTTGCCATATGAGCGGAAAAATTAACCAAAGGAACTGTTCAAATATCATATATTTTAGTTATTATTACCAGCATTATAATTTCTTTTTCCAAGAAATATTAGTACCACACGGTACGGTAATTTTACCAGACTTTTTTTCCGTAAAGGGAAACTGAATTTAAAAGTAGCTATTTTAAAATAATTTCAAATTTTAAATTATACAAATTTACACATAGTTTATAAATGAAAAAAATAGACGTTTTATAGGAGTTTTTAAATTGTAAAGACATACAAGATTATGCTCAACACTGTAAAATTATAATAAAAAAAATTTAAATTTTAAAAAATAAACAACAATTGCTGCCACTAAAATAGAGATGCAACATACAAATATTTGGTATTTAGCCTATACTGCTGAACGCGGAATATTCATTTCGGACGAATGAAGGAAGATGCCTCTACCGAAGACAAAACTTATATAACGTTTACATTTGTCTTTCTTTCCTCCCCTTCCTGGGAAGGGTTTATTCGATAAACAAAACAATAATGAAGGTAAACAAATTTGTGAAGGGTCCGATTAAAGGATAAATTATTTTGTGAAGGGTCCGTTTTTATGAATAGATATTTTGTGAAGGGTCCGTTAACGGACCCAAATTTCTTTGAAACAGACACCTGGTGATGAACGGCTGATGTAAATAAAAGGCTGTTATTGGAGACACTGTTGACGCATGAAATGATGCTTTTTTGCAAAGAATATGCTATTTTCATTACTAATGTGAGTTAGCAACAGTTACTCATGACCGTTATTTTAAGTTTAGCCTATATTTAGTCAACGTTTTCTATGTTTATTCTGAAAACGGCTCAAAACGTCAATAGGGCGAAAAGTCACAGTTTTGAGAAAATGACAAGAGTTTGCCGTCTTATTTTTTTTTATTTTGAAACCAATTCCAATGTTGCATTATATGGGCTCATAAAAATTTGCAAAGAAATGGGAATAAGGCATTGATTTTGATAATTTTCCTCTACGTGGAAAAATTTCGCCAAATTGGCATTTTTTTTAAAAAAAAGTTAAATAACTTTTTAAATATTTCAGTTATTTGTTCGTTCTAAAGCGCAGAAAATTCTTTACAGCAAGAAGATAGTTACACTTTAAAATCATAGCTTGCTTCAAGTGTAAGGCACTTTAACTGTGGTTTTTCTATTTTCCTTGGCGAATAAGCTTCGAAAAACCTTATTAAAAAACTTTCTTTCGAAATGAAATAAACAGAAGAATATAAGCAAAATTGTAAGTATTTTAAAACAACAAACAACTAAAATTATTACACAAACAGCAATTAATTTTTTTTCCAGTTATTGATTGAGTCCTTGGATGGACGGCTACTAATGATCAACTATAAAATACTATATACAGCAACGAAGGATCCTAGTTAAGGTACTGAAATATCATTGTGAAGACCTGGGGTTTGATCCCCATCCTGGCTTGCAGACCACGCAGATTCAAATTGATAGGAACCAGCTTGACCGAGAAGTAAAGGCAGCCTGTTCGCGATGCTGACAGCATTGCCACTATCATACAATTTGCCACGAAATTGCGAAGCCTTATTTTACAGGACCACCACAACGAGCAATTATGGGTAAGCTTTACTTTACAAAACTGTATAATTTTCACTCCAAAGGCAGAAGAAAAGGAAACTCCTGATTAATCAGGAATTCAAAAGTCACAGTGGCTGAGAGATAGAGTGCTTGCCTCCCAATGATGTGATTTAAGTTCGAATCCCAGCTATGGCTGGTCAATAGGATTTTTGCTCCCAATCCGCCCCGATTACAGCCAGGGGTCTGTCCAGATATTTTGTGAAAGGTCCGGTTTTTGAGAAATTGTAAAAAAATTACTCACATTCTTTCAAACAGGGTCCTGCTTTTATGAATTTGTGCAAATAGGGTCCGGTTATTGCAAAAAAACTTTTTCAAGGAATTTTTAAATTGTAAATAGATACAAGATCATGCTCAGCACTGTAAAACTATAATTAAAACATTTAAATTGCTGCTTCTAAATTAGCGATGCAACATACAAATATTTGGTATTTAGCCTATATTGCTGAACGCAGAATATTAATTTTGGACGAATAATGGAAGAATCGTCTGCCGAAGACAAAATTTAATTCGTTTACATCCATCTTTCTTGTTTTCTGCCCTGGAAGGGTTTATTCAATTAACAAAATACCAAAAGATATTTTGTGAAGGGTTCGTTAACGAACCCAAATTTCTTCTAAACAGACCCCTGGCAGTGCTCACGTAAAATATCCTCAGTGGTAGACATATCATAGATTAGAATCCCCTTATCATCGGGCTAACCGTGGATGGTTATTGTGGTTCTTCTCTCTATGTAACACGGCTATGTGTTAGCTCCAAGAAAAAATCCGCCACGAAGGCTAGTTTGAGCGAGAGCTTGATCCAAGAGTTCCGTTGTTTTCTGGATTGGGATCAAAACTAAAATGTTAAAAATGGGTAGGCTATTCAACGCTAATTATAAAATAAAACAATATTAGTATTTCGATACATACTTAGAAAACAATAAATATGCTTGTAATTTCATTATATTTTTATTTTTCTCACATGAGTTCAAATTTTAATTAATCTACATAAAACAAAACCTTACTTAGACTTTTATATTCAATAATTTACATAATTTAACAACTCCATAATGGTCAGGGGTCTGTTTAGAAGAAATTTGGGTCCGTTAACGGACACTTCACAAAATATTTTTTCATAAAAACGGATCCTTCACAAAATATTTTAACTTAAAAACGGACCCTACACAAAATAATTTATCTTATAATCGGACCCTTCACGAATTTGTTTACCTTCATTATTGTTTTGTTAATAGAATAAACCCTTCCTAGGAAGGGATGGGGGAAGAAGGATAGATGTAAACGAACTAAATTTTGTCTTCGGCGGATGCTTCTTCCTTTATTCGTCCGAAATGAATATTCTGCGTTCAGTAGTATAGGTTAAATACCAAATATTTATAAGTTGCATCGCTAATTTAGTAGCTGCAATTGCTGTTTATTTTTTAAAACTTAATTTTTTTCATTATAATTTTACATTGTTGAGCATCATCTTGTATGTCTTTACAATTTAAAAACTCATTGAAAAAGTTTTTTTTGCAATAACAAGACCCTATTTGCACAAATTCACAAAAGCGGACCCTGGTTGAAAGAGTGTGATTTAACGTTTACTTTATATTTACAAATTACGAGTAATTTATTCACAATTTTACAAAAACGGATCTTTTACAAAATGTCTGGACAGACCCCTGCTAGTATTTCAATATATAATATAATCAATAAATATGCTTTAAATTTAAAAATATTTTTATTGTTCGTTTGATATTTTTACCATGAGTTTACGTTTTATTTAATCTACACAAAAACAAAACCTTACTTAGACTTTTATATTCAATAATTTACATAATTTAACAACTCCATAATGGTCATGTCAGTAGAATGACCAAGAAGATTGGCTGCAGGCGATATACGATATATTTATTGTATATAAAAAGCAGTAACTATGCCAAAAGCGTACATACGTATATTCTAATACCACGAAAACAATAAAGGCAATTACTTTTCTTTTATTTGGTTTTACCCAAAAAGGGTTTCTTAGTGGAAACCTCATAAAATATTCATTTGAGCCGTTAACTATTATTCTTAATAACGATATCTTAACTACTTTTAGAAGGATTCACTTATCTTTTGTATTAATATTCATGAATCGCTACGAAGCTGATGAAATGTTCGTTTTTTTTCTCTTTTCAACCCGAAACTCAATCATCTTAGGTAAATACTGTCATAACTTTTGATATATTTCTCAGTAATTTTTCACGAGTGCGGGGCAGGGTTTGGAAGACAAAAAATAATTCAGAATTGTTCTTTTCTTCTTCAAAAATACTTACAATTTTATGATTTATTTTATAATTATAAAAAAAAAAGTTATTTTTTTAATTTTATTTCAGCATGAAAAAAATAGAACCATGCATAAAAAGCCAGGGGTCTGTCCAGGCATTTTGTGAAGGGTCCTGCTTTTGTAAAATTGCGAAAACACTATTCATAATTTGTGAATATAAAATAAGCGTTAAGTTACATTCTTTCAACCAGGGTCCTGCTTTTGTGAATTTGAGCGAATAGGGTTCTGTTATTGCAAAAATTGCTAAAAACCTTTTTAAGAAGTTTTTAAATTATAAATGGATACAAGATTCTGCTCAACAATTGCTGCTACTAAATTAGAGATGCAACATACAAATATTTGGTATTTAGCCTATACTGCTCAACACAGAATATTCATTTCGGACGAATAATGGAAAAACAAAATCACTCTCATTTTCAATAATTTCAATTGACATATTTTAAATAACACAACGTAGTAATGCATAACTTTTAATGTGCTACGTATTAAGTAAACTTAAACAATTCTGAAATTTATAATAGCTTATTTAAAAAATTGAAAGAAATTAATTTTATTTACATAATATTCTATTAATTAATTTTAAGAATAAACATAAATTGATCAATTATTTATTTACAAAAAGAATTATGATTTAATATTAAAAAAATGCGCACAGGATATTTGTAAAAGTAGAAATATTTTCTTAGAATACTACATTTGGAATTTAAACTTAGGGAAACATAGTTTGTCTCGAACCGTTAGTTTGTCTCCCCCCCCCCCCTCTTCACCGGAAGTGATTATTCGATTAACAAAACAATAATGAAGATAAACAAATTTGTGAAGGGTCCGGCTAAAAGATAAATTATTTTGCGAAGAGTCCGTTTTTATGAAAAGATATTTTGTGACGAGTCCGTTAACGAACCTAAATTTCTTTTAAACAGACCCCTAAAAGCATAATAAAATACAGAAAAACCTATGAAAAACAAAATGAATTTTTAATTTACATAAAATTATTGAAAGGAAAACATGAAAATAAAATTAAAATGTGCACAAAAAATCACCATGCGTTGCTGTTTCATAAATCACCCTGAAGTTACGCGCATTATATTTGAAGGACCGGAAAGCAATTTCGTTTCGGTACATTTCATATTTGTTATCAAGATTTTATTTTTAATCAATAATGTATGCACCTTCGTTAGCAACAACCATTCAATGCGGAAATGAATAGGGAAAAATGAATTGGTTTTTAAGACTAACGAATATTTAATGATCCAAAACGGCATTACTTTCCGGTCTCCCTAATATAAAAACGTAGTAAGCCATTTTTTTATATTAACTAAATTCAATTGTTATTTAATTTAGCCTTGTTATTTATTGCCACACACTTTGTTATTTATTTCCATAAAATTTCTACGCCAACGTTTTTATGAAAAACTTCATGAACTTGAAACTTCATGAAACTTTATGAAAACTTTTATGAATTTATGAAAAACTTCATCAAACGATTATCAAGTTCTGGAGTGTGCATTCAGGGGTCTGCCCAGACATTTTGTGAAAGGTCCGTTTTTGTAAAATTGTGAAAAAATGACTCGTAATTTGTGAATATAAAATAAACGTTAAATCACATTCTTTCATCCAGGGTCCTGCGTTTGGAAATGTGTGCAAATAGTGTCCTGTTATTGAAAAAAAACTTTTTCAATGAGTTTTTAAATTGTAAAGACATACAAGATTATGCTCAACACTATAAAATTATAATGAAAAAAATTTAAATTTTAAAAAATAAACAGCAATTGCTGCTTTAAATTAGAGATGCAACATACAAATATTTGGTATTTAGCCTATACTGCTGAACGCAGAATATTCATTTCGGACGAATAATGGAAGAATCGTCTGCCGAAGACAAAACTTAATTCGTTTACATCCATCTTTCTTGTTTTCTGCCCTGGGAAGGGTTTATTCGATTAACAAAATAATAATGAAGATAAACAAATTTGTGAAGGGTCCGATTGGAAGAAAAATCATTTTGTGAAGGGTCCGTTTTTAAGTTAAAATATTTTGTGAAGGGTCCGTTAACGGACCCAAATTTCTTCTAAACAGACCCCTGGTATTCTCGAAATTTATTAACCGAGAAAGATTTAAAAGAATTTAACTGAAAAAACTTTTATTACCATTACGAGCGGACGTAGCACAAGAATAGACAGTAGTTAAAGACTAAATCGGTTAAAAAGAAAACATTAGCATGGTATAAAAAATTTAATCCATACTTTAAATTTAATTTTATACAAACGTATTCAGGCATAATTTTTCATATTATTCATCTTTCTTAATTGATCACAATTAAATTTGTTTAAAAATCATATTTTATTCTTCATAAAATATTTCGCTCAAGCAAAGTATTTACCCGATAACGAGTTGCTTTAATAACGTTGTTTTAACTTTGTTTATTTGGCAAATTAAAAAGGTTTTTTTCAAAAAAATTTTTTTAGCAGTAATATTCTTTTAGAATACGATGCTTAGTGCATTCTGCAAGCATTTTTCTAGACAATTACACCTTATACTTTTATTTAGGGCACATAAAACATTAAAATAAGGCAGTAGTTTAAAAGATAAACAATTCGAATCAAAATAATCAGTAATTTAAGACTAAAACTATAAACACGTGCTACATTTTTGAGATTAACCGAAAATTTGTATCTCACTAAATCTTTATTAAATACACTAAATCAAAAACTTTTCTTAAAAATAGAATTAATTCTCATTTGCAACAAAAATATTTTTTTCGAACGCAAACACAAAAGATTTAGCCTTAACCTTAAAATAATAATAATAACAACTCCCATACAATCTCTTTAGAATTATAAATGAATTCTTAAACTGGAACAAAACACAATAACAACACCATTGTTCTTCTCATTTCAGCAAGGAACTTTCAGAATGGTAAATAATTATTTGTTTTCTGGGAAAGAGAAATAAAAATGCTCACAATCACTATCGAACTTAAAACCTTTCCTGAAAAATGTTAGCAAAAATGCAGAAGAGGTGTTATTTTTCAACGATTTTTTTTTTCTTTTTCTTCTTCTTCGGAATGTGATTACGTAGCAATTTTATTATCCACTCCTGCAACACAATTATTTTCACTTTTGCTCTTTGTTTTGTTTTTCGTTTTGGATACAGTGGATTACATTAAAGTAGAAAGAATAAGCGGGTATAATCTTATTTCCGGAAAAGGACGATCATAAAAAGTTTGAAATGAATAATACTTTTTGAAAAACTGATTATAAATGACAAAAATCTTCAACATCATTACAACAAAAGATATGTCTTCACTTAAAGAAGTTAGAAAAAGAAGCCTACTCGATTATTCGTTTTTTTCCCCTTTTAACTGAGAAATATGTTTTTATAGTTTCGTTTTTAATTTATAGTTTGTTAGTTTTTTTAAAGTTTCCGAGAATACCCCATACTGGATGGGAAAAAAAAGTTTCTTAATACTAAATTCATTTTAACTCAGAGACATAGATATATCGAGACGGTTTTTGAGAGATGATTTTTCAAAACAAACACTTCATTAATTCGTTTTTCTTTGCTGTTTCCATTTTTCTTATTAAATTACATATTTCTTATAGATATTTTCAATTTTAAAAACTAAAGCAAAAGATAGTTGTAAGTTCTTAAAATATTCGCATTTTTATTAGTTGTTAATACATTGTTTTTTCTATCAATTTTTACAGTTATATATAATATATGAATTCTGACATACCGTTATTTTTAGAGTAATAATTACCTTAAAATCACTAAATCACTCGAATTAAGAAAAAATTTCTGTAAAAAATTACGGTAAAAATGGAATTTATGGTAAAATGGATTGTACGGATTATGCACCCAAAGTGCCGGTACTTCATACCGTAATTTGATCCGTAATTTTTTTTAGTGCAGTGTCATCTGCTAGAACCAGGTTTTGTTTTTAATGATCACACTTTTTTCCCCATAACAACCTACGTTTTTCAAAAATTTATTTGACAATAAGACACCGCAGAAAATGACAGAAACAATGCATTTTCGTAATTAATTATTTATATTATCATTTTTTTTAAATATTATTCCTGAAATAATTAATGATCTTTAAAAAGATGTTACACATTGTTTGCAACATTAATCAGTTTTATACAATATAAAAGCAAATCTTAACTTTCTCTGTTTTCTTTCATTTCATCGAATATGCTCGTTAAATAACTTTGATTTAATCCATTATTTTTAACAATCCAATACACAACATCAAATTAAATTTCAATTTAGAAAACAATTTATTAAATGAATGTTTGTAATGAAAATGTCTTAATTAAGTGTTATCGAGCATTTCCCAAAATATGTGATATTTGATTCGATACCACCAGCCCATTACAGAAATCTACACATTAAGTAACCATTACTATGAAATGAGTGACCATGCTATTAATTAATATTACCGACCCCGTTAAGGTCACGAGTACCAACAATTTATCGAAAGCCTATCAACGACAGTTGAAATCCAACAGAGATTTGTGGTCAGTTACAATACATTAATTGATGTTCTCTTTGCTCTGGGCGAATACCATTATAGCTAACACATGTTCTGAATGGGATCATATTGTATCAGTAGAAACGTAATAATGCTTGCTTGGACTATTTATGGAACTATTTATTTAATTTATATCATTTCTAATTCAACTACAATGTAGCTATCTAGCATGAATATACTAACAAAGAGAAATTATCCTAACACAAAAACCATTTTACCACCAAAAATATTTTTGAAAGATATTTTCAATTGTAGTTATCTCAAATTGACAGCCACGGATTTGAATTAGAACTATCTTTATTAACCCATTGGCGGTTTAGCAGCGAAGTAAAATTGGGAGAATGTTTCACCCCAATACACAATTTCCCTATTTAATAATATAGAAATACTGGTTTGTTTTGAGGAGAAGATTGCAGGTTAAAATACGACTTTTTGCTCGGAGAACCGTCAGAGGGTTGAAAAATTAAAACAACAATAAACGAATTAATGAAACCAAAAGAACAACTGATTTCCTAAGAACAAAAATTTTAACATTTTAGAGCTGGGTAAGACGAAGAGATTTTCGAGAACAGAACTACAATGTGTCAGAACTACAATGTGTCAGAACTACAATGTGTCAGAACTACAATGTGTTAGAACTACAAAGTGTCAGAACAACATAGTGATAGAACTACATTGTGTCATAACTACATAGTGTCATAACTACATTGTGTCATAACTACATAGTGTCAGAGCTAAAATGAGCCAACTGACACATTTCAAATTTGAATGTAACGTGGGCACTGAAACTTATAAAGGAAGTGGATATAGAAATCGGAAAATGAAATGAAAACACCACGCTATGAGTTCATTTACAATGGAACCTTAAAACACAAATTATCGTGTTATCCCAGTTCGTAGTTATTGCAGTCTACAACAAGAGGGCAACGTTTTCGTAGATGACGGTTAAATGTTGGTCAATATGTTAAGGCTTTGTCCGACCAGTTCCTCTCATCGAAAAAGACTGGTAACATCAGGGGTCTGTCCAGACATTTTGTAAAAGCTCCGGTTTTGTAAAATTGTGAAAAATTACTCGTAATTTGTGAATATAAAATGAACGTTCAGTCATGTTCTTTCAACCAGGGACCGGCTTTTGTGAATTTGAGCAAATAGGGTCCTGTTATTGCAAAAAACTTTTTCAAGGAGTTTCTAAATTGTAAAGACGTACAAAATTATGCTCAACGCTATAAAATTGTAATTAAAAAAATTAAATTTTAAAAAATAAATAGCAATTACAGCTACTTAATTAGCGATGCAACATACAAATATTTGGTATTTAGCCTATACTGCTGAAAACAGAATATTCATTTCGGACGAATAAAGGAAGAAGCATCTGCGGAAGACAACATTTAGTTCGTTTAGATCTGTCTTTCTTCCCCCCCCCCTCATCCTGGGAAGGGTTTAGTCGATTAACAAAACAATAATGAAGATAAACAAATTTGTGGAGGGTCCGATTAAAAGATAATATATTTTGTGAAGGGTCCGTTTTTAAGTTAAAATATTTTGTGAAGGGTCCGTTTTTATGAAAAGATATTTTGTGAAGGGTCCGTTAACGGACCCAAATTTCTTCTAAACAGACCCCTGTATACGGAATTATATCTTTGCTTTATATTGTTTGTTATTCTAAATATAACTTAGTAGGTAAAAAAAAATTTTTTTTAATTCAATTGTACATTCAATATAATGATACGAGGCCACTAAAGCCACTTTTTCTTAATACGTGCGCGCAGATTGCAACCATGAAACAAAGTCGGTGGGTTTTAAATTTCAAAAAAATTGAATTACACAACCAATTTTACACAAAATCTTCAAAAGAAAGAGTTTACTCAAGTCATTCAATTCGGAAGTTCCTATGTCTTCTGATTGAAGCTCAAAATTAAAACGATTAGAGAGTGCACATTAACGCTGACGCTTTACTTATAAGAAAATATAGGCTTATCATTATTAAAATGGTGTAATAAAAATGTTTGTTTAAAGTATTTACATTGTTTAAAGTATTAAATGGAGAGAGAGAGAGACTTACAGTATCTTATAATAAACACTTTCTTACTTTTTTTAGTGATTACGCAGGGGCCCCAGCGAGACCAGTGAGAAACTTGACAGTCACGCTTACAGGGCACTTTGCATCTTTGTATTGTAGCTGGCATGGCTTCTTTACAATAGGAATCATCAGCAGGTGACATATCTGTAAAAAAACAAAATCTATAGAAAAAATTAAATTAGAAGAAAAAGAAATAAAAAAAGAAATCATTAAAAATGAATTTTTCCTTAATATTGAGTAATTTTTAGAGTAAAAAAAAAAAATTCTACCTACTCAGGGTCTGTCCAGACATTTTGTGAAAGGTCCATTTTTGTAAAATTGTGAAAAAATTACTCGTCATTTGTGAATATAAGATAAACGTTAAGTCACATTCTTTCAACCAGGGTCCGCTTTTGTGAATTTGTGCAAATAGGGTCCGTTATTGCAAAAAAAAAAAAAAAAAAAACTTTTTCAAGGAGTTTTTAAATTTTAAAGACATACACGATTATGCTCAACACTGTAAAATTATAATAAAAAAATTAAATTTTAAAAAATAAACAGCAATTGCAGCTACTAAATTAGCGATGCAACGTACAAATATTTAGTATTCAGCCTATACTGCTGAACGCAGAATATTAATTTCGGACGAATAAAGGAAGAATCGTCTGCCGAAGACAAAATTTAGTTCGTTTACATCTGTCTTTCTTCGCCCCCCCCTTCCTGGGAAGGGTTTAATCGATTAACAAAACAATAATGAAGATAAACAAATTTGTGAAGTGTCCGATTAAAAGATAAATTATTTTGTGAAGGGTCCGTTTTTAAGTTAAAATATGTTGTGAAGGGTCCGTTTTTATGAAAATATATTTTGTGAAGGTTGTCCGTTAACTGACCCAAATTTCTTTTAAACAGACCCCTGAGTGGTAAATTCATAACTGTATAAATAAAGCTTCTTAACTTTATTTTATGTTTAAGTAAATTCAGTGACTCGATAAACGCGATTTTTGTTTTGAATTCTAAGTATTTTCCTCGTAGTTTTGCAACTGCAGTCTTCTCACGTACCCCTATCCATCGTCCAAAAATCTTCCTAATCATTATTCAGCTCCTTTCCCCCCTTTTTCCAGCAGAAAGCAGATTCTAAATAAAGCATCTCTCACCGAGAAACAAAGGACGGAACAATAGAAAAAAAATAAGCAAAAAACCCCGCCAAAATAAGGAAATTGTATAACGTTATTAAGCCTCCCTTTCTCCATCATTGACGTCACGTACGAAGGCCCACCACTTTCAATGAAACAAAAGTTTGGCGAGATTTATGAAGTTTTCAGCCGCCACTTTAATTTGGCGGGATTACAGTTCCTTTGACAGTAAATATCAATGAACTTCGATTTTCGGTTAAGCTACCTATCGAGGATATTGATGATTCTTTGCGCTACCACTTAAAAAAAAAGTGGCGTAAAAGAGAGCGTGGCGGCGAAAATTCGTTCGGTTACGGGGCTTATTATTTTAGCCATTACGTGCGAGAAATGGAAAGAATTTATGCATTATGGTTTGGCAACGGTGGGAGAAATGTTTTAGCCCGTGATGATACGAGGCTTTTAATATTCTGTCGTAAAAGTGAGTTTCCAATGGAAATTAGAATGGTAATGGCTCTTTTTGCGAAGTGACAGTAATGTTCCATTTTGTGTGATTTATGAGCGATCAGTGCTTTTTACGATCAGAAAAATAGATCGCATTTTTTTTGTTAAATAAAAGTTGTTGGATTGCATGCTATTTACTTTTCTTTCGGAATGTAATTTGCTTACGCTTTGAATTATTACAAGAAAATAATAAGCAAATAATTCAGCTTTTCCTTACAGATTGGTTTAAGCAAGGACATAATTCAAATTGTACTTCTTACTGTTTCAAAATAGCCGATTGGTTACCAACTGCATTATTTAGACATCAAATCTATACTTTATTGCAAAATCAGCTTTAAATTGCGTTATTACAGTAATGCGCAGTACGTCATTTTATAGTGTACTATATGAATGTATCAGTTTATTGTTTATAATAAGTTTGATACGTGTTGGTTTAAGTTTATTGCTTAATAAACCATTGATCCTAGCGTACGTTTTGGGCAGGCAAAATATATAGGGGAGTGAGGGGTTAAATTCAGGTAGCTAAGATTCGGAAGTCTGTTGGAGGTAAATTATTCGACCCGGAAACTGTCAGATTTAATCAAAATATTCCTTTTTTAGTAAATCATTCTTGAAAAAGTCAAAAATGCACTACTTTTTTTAAAAAATGATTTCTTTCTACAAAACGTCAAATAATCCGATCTTACTCTCCTAGAGGGGTAAGACTGGGTGCAAATGTTAACTCTATGGGAAATTTAGAAAAATCTAGAATTTCTGTGAAAAAGTAGCAATTTTTATGTTTTCATGAAGACAATATGAGAATAGTACGTAAGAACACTTTATCTGATGTGTGGTTGGTAGGGTTGGTTCGAATGCAACTTGCCACACGGACAAGCCTGCTTGGTGAAACCGAGCAAATTTAAGGCAGAGTGTGCGATTCTTATTTTTCAGTGGCGCCATCTATGGCCAAGAATTCGACTTCTGCCACATCATACGTGACACCTGTTTATAAGGCGGACCCATTTATACATCCATTCATTCATCCACAGATCGTAATTTTGACCGGAATGAGAGAACGATCGGTCTCCAATCCAGTACCCCCAGAAGTATTGATTTATTACGGGAACATGGAGGACTTAGCGACTCGACAGAATTTTAACGTGCATCAGTCACCAACTACACGGCCTACGGGGTTCGAATCCACGAACTCTCGGACATGGACCCCAGCCCTGTCTGATGTGTTATCTTGTTCATCGGAAGAAACATCAATGAAAGTTTTTGATGTTGTTGACGTAGGCCATTAAGACAACGAGGGAGCGATTGTTCTTGTTTTACAGTGGCGCCATCTATGACAAAAAATTCGATTTCTGCCACATCCATACGTCACACCGGCTTATAGGGCGGACCATTTATACATCCATTCATTCATCCACAGATCGTAATTTTGACCTGAACTTGAGAACGATCAATCTCCCATCCAGTACCTGCAGAGGTATAATTTGAGATGGGAACATGGAAGACTTTGTGAATCGACAGATTTAACTTGCACCAGTCGCCATTTACTACACAAGGTTTCTGATAAAACATTTGTTATATTAGTTCAACATGCACATCTCGTTTGTAACTCTTTTTTTGAAATTATATCTGTTTTCATGGGCTTTGGACAAATTCTGGTGCTTTTCATCATCACAATATGTTTGTTACCTTTTTTCAATGTTTTTATTTTTTTATTTGATGCCTTGCCTATTATGTTTGAACACTCGAACTCCCAAATTTTATTTTCTGAGTAACTACTATTGTTCATTTTAAGATTTCACCAAATTCTCTGAGGCCTTCTGATGTTGCCATGGATCGCCACCAAACTTACCTTTTTGAATCCTCTTTTTGTTTTGCTGAGAGGTCACGTATGCGCGCACTTTGAGCCTACAGTATTCTCCGGATGCCCCCTGACGGGGACGGGACGGAATTAAGCTCCGATACACATATCGTTTTGATCATTTTTTTTCTTTGATCACTGCAAAACAATTTTCTCTTCATCGATAACCCATTTTTTAAAGATTCATTTTTATTTTCTTCATCCTGGTATTCTAAATTAGCTTTATTTGGTGAAAGTAGTACCAGGGGTCTGTTTAGAAGAAATTAGGGTCCGTTAACGGACCCTTCACAAAATATCTTTTCATAAAAACGGACCCTTCACAAAATATTTTAACTTAAAAACGGACCCTTCACAAAATAATTTATCTTTTAATCGGACCCTTCACAAATTTGTTTATCTTCATTATTGTTTTGTTAATCGAATAAGCCCTTCCCAAGGGGGGGGGGAGACAGATTTAAACGAACTAAATTTTGTCTTCGGCAGATGCTTCTTTCTTTATTCGTCCAAAATGAAGATGCTGCATTCAGCAGTATAGGCTAAATACCAAAGATTTATATGTTGCATCGCTAATTTAGTAGCTGCAATTGCTGTTTATTTTTTAAAATTTAACTTTTTTAATTATAATTTTACAGTGTTGAGCATAATCTTGTATGTCTTTACAATTTAAAAACTCCGTGAAAAAGTTTTTTTTTTGGAATAACGGAACCTATTTGCACAAATTCATAAAAGTGGACCCTGGTTGAAAGAATGTGAGTAATATTTTCACAATTTCACGAAAAACGGATCTTTCACAAAATGTCTGGACAGACCCCTGAGTACCCGATCTTACATCGAAGACCAGAGACGAAACAGAACCATGTTACTACTGAACTAAATCCCTACTGTTTGCTAAGATGTGAATCCTTACTAAACGCATAATAAGCTGGGTTAAAATGATTTCTTATAACTGCATTGAGTAATAAATAAGAATAGTTTTAAAAGAAAATAACATTAGAGAGTTGCCACAGTAAAACAAACTTATTTACACAGAATTCAACAACCATACGCAGGGGTCTGTTTAGAAGAAATTCGGACCCTTCACAAAATATCTTTTCATAAAAACACACCCTTCACAGAATATTTTATCTTTTAATCGGACCCTTCACAAATTTGTTTATCTTCATTATTGTTTTGTTAATCGAATAAACCCATCCCGAGGGGGGGGGAAGACAGATGTAAACGAACTAAATTTTGTCTTCGGCAGATGCTTCTTTCTTTATTCGTCCGAAATGAAGATGCTGCGTTCAGCAGTATAGGCTATATACCAAAGATTTATATGTTGCATCGCTAATTTAGTAGCTGCAATTGCTGTTCATTTTTTAAAATTTAACTTTTTTAATTATAATTTTACAGTGTTGAGCATAATCTTGTATGTCTTTACAATTTAAAAACTCCTTGAAAAAGTTTTTTTGCAATAACTGACCCTATTTGAAAACAAATTCACAAAAGCGGATCCTGGTTGAAAGAGTGTAACTTAACGTTTATTTTATATTCACAAATTACGAGTAATTTTTTCACAATTTTACGAAAACGGACCTTTCCCAAAATGTCTGGACAGACCCCTGCTTATAACTGCATTGAGTAATAAATAAGAATAGTTTTGAAAACAAAAGAACGTTATAGAGTTGCCACAGTAAAACAAACTTATTTACACACAATTCATTGACTATACGCTAATATAGCAACTCCTTCACCTAGTAGTATGCCTATCAAAGGTTCTTGGTTAAAAAGCAGAACTAATAATTTTGCCAGAAAGGAGTTATCCGGTTTTTCTCTACTCTTCTCTAAATACTATGATTGAGTTATATTTTATCCCAATAGGTGTTATTGCAGTTAATCGTTCGTGTTCCAATAATAATTATAACATATAAATATAGAGTTTATGTAATCTTTCTATTTAGTACCGCCCAAAGCATTCTAATTTGAAGTGGTAATGAAAAGCTGTTCCATTTTACAGGCAGTGAAGGTGAAAATAATGATGGTTGGTTTGTCTAATTTTGGGTGGAGTCTTGAGATTATTATAATTAATAAGTATGCATTCTTTGAAAAAAATAAATCACATAAGTTGAGGATCAAAGAGATATAACATTTTCTTTATTCAGTAAATCAATGTTTTTATGAAACACACGTTTTTCTTTAACTAGTCACATTGTTCGAATTGGCTTTATTTGGATAATGTTAATAATAGATATGTTATATAAATATCTGTTATCAGGAGTCTGTCCAGACATTTTGTGAAAGGTCCGGTTTTCGTGAAATTGTGAAAAAATTACTCACATTCTTTCAACCAGGGTCCGCTTTTATGAATTTGTGCAAATAGGGTCCTGTTATTGCAAAAAACCTTTTCAATGAGTTTTTAAATTGTAAATAGATAAAAGATTATGCTCGGCACTGTAAAATTATAATTAAAAAAATTTAAATTTTCAAAAATAAACAGCAATTGCTGCTTCTAAATTAGAGAAGCAACATACAAATATTTTGGTATTTAACCTATACTGCTGAACGCAGAATATTCATTTCGGACGAATAATGGAAGAAGCGTCTGCCAAAGACAAAACGTAATTCGTTTACATCCATCTTTCTTGTCCCCCCCCCGGGAAGGGTTTACTCGAATAACAAAACAATAATGAAGATAAACAAATTTGTGAAGGGTCCGATTAAAAGAAAAATCATTTTGTGAAGGGTCCGTTTTTATAAAAAGATATTTTGTAAAGGGTCCGTTAACGGATCCAAATTTCTTCTAAACAGTCCCCTGATTATAAGTTACATTGATCCAATATTATGTTATAAATACCCGGCATTACAAAAATAAATATTAAAAACTATAAATATACTAAATATAATATACCAAATATAATATTTTGTTATAAATGCAAAAAAATCATTAGCGCAAGGAATACCTGGAAATTGCACTTAACATTAAAAAAAACATAAGTGTACAGAATACAGAGCAATGATACTTTATCTCAAAAAACCTCAGCTTAGAGTATACCGAGAAATGTCACCTAACCTGAAAAACAGCGTAGTGAACGCCGGACAATGGCACTTAACATCAAAACAAAATCAGTCTAAGGAATAGCGGATTAGAGCAAGTCGTACAGAGGTTAACTTTAAAATAACATCAAAACTTAAGAGAAAAATTAAAAAAAAAAAAAAAAAAAAAAAAAAAAGAACAATTTTATTCATTATTTCCAACCGAATGTTTTCTAAACATCAGGTTTACTCCTTTGTATTTCTTACAAAACTTTCGGTAATTACATCACAAAGATGAAAGAAAAAGTATCGTTTTACCATATAAAAAATTATTTTCTTCGGCATTATTTAAATTATTGCGCATCATAAAGTTTCGAAGGCGTTTTTCACTACCGCCATTGGGAAATTCATATTCTGCGAAATGTCATTTTTAGAAAACAATTTTATCCATACTCATCACAGTGAAATTGCGCAAAGCTATATAATAGTGTCACAAATGGGGAAATAATCCCAACTTCTGCATACATAAATTCCTTTCGCAACAAGGCAATTTGAACTAGAAGTAATTCCAGATGACATCCCGGCTTCATTTGGTTTGGGAAAACAGCGAATAATAATGGATCCAAAAATATCTTTGGAAACTCTCTTTACCACAATTCGACAAAATATTCATAACAGTTTTCAAGAACACTGTTTGGCTTGATTAAAACAATGACACACGACCAGGAATTTAATCACCAAGTTGAAATAAATATTAAAGTTAAAAGTCATACTGCATAATTTAACATCGTCCTTTAATTATGAAATGGGAACTATTTAAACCCGCGTAAGATTTCGAGCAATTCATTTAATATTTGAAATGAGAATTATTAGAATACAGAATTTTAGGAGATAAATAAACGTTGAAAAGAGATGTAATAAACAATAGTGCATTCAGTCATTTTAGAAGGTATTGGTGAATATACTTTAATCAGTAGTTTGAAATAATTATTTTCATATGAGGAGTTTAGAATATGTACCAGTACCGTAATACTTCTAACAGGGTCAAACAAAAGCGATTTTAATATTTTTTTATGCAAGCTATTTTATAACCGTTGTTGAACAGCCAATCTAATTTTTGGATTTACGGCTACTAATGTTCAACTATTTAGCCTTGCAATTTTGAACTCAATCCAGAAGACAATGGAACTCCTGGACCAACTATTGGGACAAATTTGCCTTCGTGGAGGATTTTTCGATGGAACTAACTCGCATTTGCGTTACATGGAGAGGAAGACCACGAGACGTTAGCCTGACGGGCAAGGGGCCTCTAACCCATGATCCGTCTACCACTGAGGATATTTTACGTCAGCTCTGTGGTCGGTGCAAGGCGGCCGGGTGCGGAATTCGTATCGATCAGCCAGCCATCTCTGGTATTTGAACCCGGTTTACCTTATTGGGAGGCGAACGCTCTATCCCTTGATCCATTGCGGCCCTTTCGCAAGTTATGAGAGATTCCAGAAACAAAGTGTCGACTGCTGCAAAAGTTTCATTTTTTAGCTAATTATTCTTTGAAATTGCTTCTATTAGAGCCCGTTCATAAATCACACTTTTTTCAATATTTTTGACCCCTTTATTTTCGTTTTCACAAAGCGTCAGGCTTCACCAAACAGTACTCAGGGGTCTGTCCAGACATTTTGTGAAAGGTCCGTTTTTCGTAAAATTGTGAAAAAATTACTCACATTCTTTCAACCAGGGTCCGCTTTTATGAATTTGTGCAAATAGGGTCCTGTTATTGCAAAAAACCTTTTCAATGAGTTTTTAAATTGTAAATAGATAAAAGATTATGCTCGGCACTGTAAAATTATAATTAAAAAAATTTAAATTTTCAAAAATAAACAGCAATTGCTGCTTCTAAATTAGAGAAGCAACATACAAATATTTTGGTATTTAACCTATACTGCTGAACGCAGAATATTCATTTCGGACGAATAATGGAAGAAGCGTCTGCCAAAGACAAAACGTAATTCGTTTACATCCATCTTTCTTGTCCCCCCCCCCCGGGAAGGGTTTACTCGAATAACAAAACAATAATGAAGATAAACAAATTTGTGAAGGGTCCGATTAAAAGAAAAATCATTTTGTGAAGGGTCCGTTTTTATAAAAAGATATTTTGTAAAGGGTCCGTTAACGGATCCAAATTTCTTCTAAACAGTCCCCTGATTATAAGTTACATTGATCCAATATTATGTTATAAATACCCGGCATTACAAAAATAAATATTAAAAACTATAAATATACTAAATATAATATACCAAATATAATATTTTGTTATAAATGCAAAAAAATCATTAGCGCAGGGAATACCTGGAAATTGCACTTAACATTAAAAAAAACATAAGTGTACAGAATACAGAGCAATGATACTTTATCTCAAAAAACCTCAGCTTAGAGTATACCGAGAAATGTCACCTAACCTGAAAAACAGCGTAGTGAACGCCGGACAATGGCACTTAACATCAAAACAAAATCAGTCTAAGGAATAGCGGATTAGAGCAAGTCGTACAGAGGTTAACTTTAAAATAACATCAAAACTTAAGAGAAAAATTAAAAAAAAAAAAAAAAAAAAAAAAAAAGAACAATTTTATTCATTATTTCCAACCGAATGTTTTCTAAACATCAGGTTTACTCCTTTGTATTTCTTACAAAACTTTCGGTAATTACATCACAAAGATGAAAGAAAAAGTATCGTTTTACCATATAAAAAATTATTTTCTTCGGCATTATTTAAATTATTGCGCATCATAAAGTTTCGAAGGCGTTTTTCACTACCGCCATTGGGAAATTCATATTCTGCGAAATGTCATTTTTAGAAAACAATTTTATCCATACTCATCACAGTGAAATTGCGCAAAGCTATATAATAGTGTCACAAATGGGGAAATAATCCCAACTTCTGCATACATAAATTCCTTTCGCAACAAGGCAATTTGAACTAGAAGTAATTCCAGATGACATCCCGGCTTCATTTGGTTTGGGAAAACAGCGAATAATAATGGATCCAAAAATATCTTTGGAAACTCTCTTTACCACAATTCTACAAAATATTCATAACAGTTTTCAAGAACACTGTTTGGCTTGATTAAAACAATGACACACGACCAGGAATTTAATCACCAAGTTGAAATAAATATTAAAGTTAAAAGTCATACTGCATAATTTAACATCGTCCTTTAATTATGAAATGGGAACTATTTAAACCCGCGTAAGATTTCGAGCAATTCATTTAATATTTGAAATGAGAATTATTAGAATACAGAATTTTAGGAGATAAATAAACGTTGAAAAGAGATGTAATAAACAATAGTGCATTCAGTCATTTTAGAAGGTATTGGTGAATATACTTTAATCAGTAGTTTGAAATAATTATTTTCATATGAGGAGTTTAGAATATGTACCAGTACCGTAATACTTCTAACAGGGTCAAACAAAAGCGATTTTAATATTTTTTTATGCAAGCTATTTTATAACCGTTGTTGAACAGCCAATCTAATTTTTGGATTTACGGCTACTAATGTTCAACTATTTAGCCTTGCAATTTTGAACTCAATCCAGAAGACAATGGAACTCCTGGACCAACTATTGGGACAAATTTGCCTTCGTGGAGGATTTTTCGATGGAACTAACTCGCATTTGCGTTACATGGAGAGGAAGACCACGAGACGTTAGCCTGACGGGCAAGGGGCCTCTAACCCATGATCCGTCTACCACTGAGGATATTTTACGTCAGCTCTGTGGTCGGTGCAAGGCGGCCGGGTGCGGAATTCGTATCGATCAGCCAGCCATCTCTGGTATTTGAACCCGGTTTACCTTATTGGGAGGCGAACGCTCTATCCCTTGATCCATTGCGGCCCTTTCGCAAGTTATGAGAGATTCCAGAAACAAAGTGTCGACTGCTGCAAAAGTTTCATTTTTTAGCTAATTATTCTTTGAAATTGCTTCTATTAGAGCCCGTTCATAAATCACACTTTTTTCAATATTTTTGACCCCTTTATTTTCGTTTTCACAAAGCGTCAGGCTTCACCAAACAGTACTCAGGGGTCTGTCCAGACATTTTGTGAAAGGTCCGTTTTTCGTAAAATTGTGAAAAAATTACTCACATTCTTTCAACCAGGGTCCGCTTTTATGAATTTGTGCAAATAGGGTCCTGTTATTGCAAAAAACCTTTTCAATGAGTTTTTAAATTGTAAATAGATAAAAGATTATGCTCGGCACTGTAAAATTATAATTAAAAAAATTTAAATTTTCAAAAATAAACAGCAATTGCTGCTTCTAAATTAGAGAAGCAACATACAAATATTTTGGTATTTAACCTATACTGCTGAACGCAGAATATTCATTTCGGACGAATAATGGAAGAAGCGTCTGCCAAAGACAAAACGTAATTCGTTTACATCCATCTTTCTTGTCCCCCCCCCCCGGGAAGGGTTTACTCGAATAACAAAACAATAATGAAGATAAACAAATTTGTGAAGGGTCCGATTAAAAGAAAAATCATTTTGTGAAGGGTCCGTTTTTATAAAAAGATATTTTGTAAAGGGTCCGTTAACGGATCCAAATTTCTTCTAAACAGTCCCCTGATTATAAGTTACATTGATCCAATATTATGTTATAAATACCCGGCATTACAAAAATAAATATTAAAAACTATAAATATACTAAATATAATATACCAAATATAATATTTTGTTATAAATGCAAAAAAATCATTAGCGCAGGGAATACCTGGAAATTGCACTTAACATTAAAAAAAACATAAGTGTACAGAATACAGAGCAATGATACTTTATCTCAAAAAACCTCAGCTTAGAGTATACCGAGAAATGTCACCTAACCTGAAAAACAGCGTAGTGAACGCCGGACAATGGCACTTAACATCAAAACAAAATCAGTCTAAGGAATAGCGGATTAGAGCAAGTCGTACAGAGGTTAACTTTAAAATAACATCAAAACTTAAGAGAAAAATTAAAAAAAAAAAAAAAAAAAAAAAAAAAGAACAATTTTATTCATTATTTCCAACCGAATGTTTTCTAAACATCAGGTTTACTCCTTTGTATTTCTTACAAAACTTTCGGTAATTACATCACAAAGATGAAAGAAAAAGTATCGTTTTACCATATAAAAAATTATTTTCTTCGGCATTATTTAAATTATTGCGCATCATAAAGTTTCGAAGGCGTTTTTCACTACCGCCATTGGGAAATTCATATTCTGCGAAATGTCATTTTTAGAAAACAATTTTATCCATACTCATCACAGTGAAATTGCGCAAAGCTATATAATAGTGTCACAAATGGGGAAATAATCCCAACTTCTGCATACATAAATTCCTTTCGCAACAAGGCAATTTGAACTAGAAGTAATTCCAGATGACATCCCGGCTTCATTTGGTTTGGGAAAACAGCGAATAATAATGGATCCAAAAATATCTTTGGAAACTCTCTTTACCACAATTCGACAAAATATTCATAACAGTTTTCAAGAACACTGTTTGGCTTGATTAAAACAATGACACACGACCAGGAATTTAATCACCAAGTTGAAATAAATATTAAAGTTAAAAGTCATACTGCATAATTTAACATCGTCCTTTAATTATGAAATGGGAACTATTTAAACCCGCGTAAGATTTCGAGCAATTCATTTAATATTTGAAATGAGAATTATTAGAATACAGAATTTTAGGAGATAAATAAACGTTGAAAAGAGATGTAATAAACAATAGTGCATTCAGTCATTTTAGAAGGTATTGGTGAATATACTTTAATCAGTAGTTTGAAATAATTATTTTCATATGAGGAGTTTAGAATATGTACCAGTACCGTAATACTTCTAACAGGGTCAAACAAAAGCGATTTTAATATTTTTTTATGCAAGCTATTTTATAACCGTTGTTGAACAGCCAATCTAATTTTTGGATTTACGGCTACTAATGTTCAACTATTTAGCCTTGCAATTTTGAACTCAATCCAGAAGACAATGGAACTCCTGGACCAACTATTGGGACAAATTTGCCTTCGTGGAGGATTTTTCGATGGAACTAACTCGCATTTGCGTTACATGGAGAGGAAGACCACGAGACGTTAGCCTGACGGGCAAGGGGCCTCTAACCCATGATCCGTCTACCACTGAGGATATTTTACGTCAGCTCTGTGGTCGGTGCAAGGCGGCCGGGTGCGGAATTCGTATCGATCAGCCAGCCATCTCTGGTATTTGAACCCGGTTTACCTTATTGGGAGGCGAACGCTCTATCCCTTGATCCATTGCGGCCCTTTCGCAAGTTATGAGAGATTCCAGAAACAAAGTGTCGACTGCTGCAAAAGTTTCATTTTTTAGCTAATTATTCTTTGAAATTGCTTCTATTAGAGCCCGTTCATAAATCACACTTTTTTCAATATTTTTGACCCCTTTATTTTCGTTTTCACAAAGCGTCAGGCTTCACCAAACAGTACTCAGGGGTCTGTCCAGACATTTTGTGAAAGGTCCGTTTTTCGTAAAATTGTGAAAAAATTACTCACATTCTTTCAACCAGGGTCCGCTTTTATGAATTTGTGCAAATAGGGTCCTGTTATTGCAAAAAACCTTTTCAATGAGTTTTTAAATTGTAAATAGATAAAAGATTATGCTCGGCACTGTAAAATTATAATTAAAAAAATTTAAATTTTCAAAAATAAACAGCAATTGCTGCTTCTAAATTAGAGAAGCAACATACAAATATTTTGGTATTTAACCTATACTGCTGAACGCAGAATATTCATTTCGGACGAATAATGGAAGAAGCGTCTGCCAAAGACAAAACGTAATTCGTTTACATCCATCTTTCTTGTCCCCCCCCCCCGGGAAGGGTTTACTCGAATAACAAAACAATAATGAAGATAAACAAATTTGTGAAGGGTCCGATTAAAAGAAAAATCATTTTGTGAAGGGTCCGTTTTTATAAAAAGATATTTTGTAAAGGGTCCGTTAACGGATCCAAATTTCTTCTAAACAGTCCCCTGATTATAAGTTACATTGATCCAATATTATGTTATAAATACCCGGCATTACAAAAATAAATATTAAAAACTATAAATATACTAAATATAATATACCAAATATAATATTTTGTTATAAATGCAAAAAAATCATTAGCGCAGGGAATACCTGGAAATTGCACTTAACATTAAAAAAAACATAAGTGTACAGAATACAGAGCAATGATACTTTATCTCAAAAAACCTCAGCTTAGAGTATACCGAGAAATGTCACCTAACCTGAAAAACAGCGTAGTGAACGCCGGACAATGGCACTTAACATCAAAACAAAATCAGTCTAAGGAATAGCGGATTAGAGCAAGTCGTACAGAGGTTAACTTTAAAATAACATCAAAACTTAAGAGAAAAATTAAAAAAAAAAAAAAAAAAAAAAAAAAAAGAACAATTTTATTCATTATTTCCAACCGAATGTTTTCTAAACATCAGGTTTACTCCTTTGTATTTCTTACAAAACTTTCGGTAATTACATCACAAAGATGAAAGAAAAAGTATCGTTTTACCATATAAAAAATTATTTTCTTCGGCATTATTTAAATTATTGCGCATCATAAAGTTTCGAAGGCGTTTTTCACTACCGCCATTGGGAAATTCATATTCTGCGAAATGTCATTTTTAGAAAACAATTTTATCCATACTCATCACAGTGAAATTGCGCAAAGCTATATAATAGTGTCACAAATGGGGAAATAATCCCAACTTCTGCATACATAAATTCCTTTCGCAACAAGGCAATTTGAACTAGAAGTAATTCCAGATGACATCCCGGCTTCATTTGGTTTGGGAAAACAGCGAATAATAATGGATCCAAAAATATCTTTGGAAACTCTCTTTACCACAATTCGACAAAATATTCATAACAGTTTTCAAGAACACTGTTTGGCTTGATTAAAACAATGACACACGACCAGGAATTTAATCACCAAGTTGAAATAAATATTAAAGTTAAAAGTCATACTGCATAATTTAACATCGTCCTTTAATTATGAAATGGGAACTATTTAAACCCGCGTAAGATTTCGAGCAATTCATTTAATATTTGAAATGAGAATTATTAGAATACAGAATTTTAGGAGATAAATAAACGTTGAAAAGAGATGTAATAAACAATAGTGCATTCAGTCATTTTAGAAGGTATTGGTGAATATACTTTAATCAGTAGTTTGAAATAATTATTTTCATATGAGGAGTTTAGAATATGTACCAGTACCGTAATACTTCTAACAGGGTCAAACAAAAGCGATTTTAATATTTTTTTATGCAAGCTATTTTATAACCGTTGTTGAACAGCCAATCTAATTTTTGGATTTACGGCTACTAATGTTCAACTATTTAGCCTTGCAATTTTGAACTCAATCCAGAAGACAATGGAACTCCTGGACCAACTATTGGGACAAATTTGCCTTCGTGGAGGATTTTTCGATGGAACTAACTCGCATTTGCGTTACATGGAGAGGAAGACCACGAGACGTTAGCCTGACGGGCAAGGGGCCTCTAACCCATGATCCGTCTACCACTGAGGATATTTTACGTCAGCTCTGTGGTCGGTGCAAGGCGGCCGGGTGCGGAATTCGTATCGATCAGCCAGCCATCTCTGGTATTTGAACCCGGTTTACCTTATTGGGAGGCGAACGCTCTATCCCTTGATCCATTGCGGCCCTTTCGCAAGTTATGAGAGATTCCAGAAACAAAGTGTCGACTGCTGCAAAAGTTTCATTTTTTAGCTAATTATTCTTTGAAATTGCTTCTATTAGAGCCCGTTCATAAATCACACTTTTTTCAATATTTTTGACCCCTTTATTTTCGTTTTCACAAAGCGTCAGGCTTCACCAAACAGTACTCAGGGGTCTGTCCAGACATTTTGTGAAAGGTCCGTTTTTCGTAAAATTGTGAAAAAATTACTCACATTCTTTCAACCAGGGTCCGCTTTTATGAATTTGTGCAAATAGGGTCCTGTTATTGCAAAAAACCTTTTCAATGAGTTTTTAAATTGTAAATAGATAAAAGATTATGCTCGGCACTGTAAAATTATAATTAAAAAAATTTAAATTTTCAAAAATAAACAGCAATTGCTGCTTCTAAATTAGAGAAGCAACATACAAATATTTTGGTATTTAACCTATACTGCTGAACGCAGAATATTCATTTCGGACGAATAATGGAAGAAGCGTCTGCCAAAGACAAAACGTAATTCGTTTACATCCATCTTTCTTGTCCCCCCCCCCCGGGAAGGGTTTACTCGAATAACAAAACAATAATGAAGATAAACAAATTTGTGAAGGGTCCGATTAAAAGAAAAATCATTTTGTGAAGGGTCCGTTTTTATAAAAAGATATTTTGTAAAGGGTCCGTTAACGGATCCAAATTTCTTCTAAACAGTCCCCTGATTATAAGTTACATTGATCCAATATTATGTTATAAATACCCGGCATTACAAAAATA
This sequence comes from Parasteatoda tepidariorum, assembly GCF_982258835.1. NCBI lineage: Eukaryota > Metazoa > Arthropoda > Arachnida > Araneae > Theridiidae > Parasteatoda > Parasteatoda tepidariorum. Next base: position 54,829,649 of record NC_141759.1, read on the forward strand.
AATATTAAAAACTATAAATATACTAAATATAATATACCAAATATAATATTTTGTTATAAATGCAAAAAAATCATTAGCGCAGGGAATACCTGGAAATTGCACTTAACATTAAAAAAAACATAAGTGTACAGAATACAGAGCAATGATACTTTATCTCAAAAAACCTCAGCTTAGAGTATACCGAGAAATGTCACCTAACCTGAAAAACAGCGTAGTGAACGCCGGACAATGGCACTTAACATCAAAACAAAATCAGTCTAAGGAATAGCGGATTAGAGCAAGTCGTACAGAGGTTAACTTTAAAATAACATCAAAACTTAAGAGAAAAATTAAAAAAAAAAAAAAAAAAAAAAAAAAGAACAATTTTATTCATTATTTCCAACCGAATGTTTTCTAAACATCAGGTTTACTCCTTTGTATTTCTTACAAAACTTTCGGTAATTACATCACAAAGATGAAAGAAAAAGTATCGTTTTACCATATAAAAAATTATTTTCTTCGGCATTATTTAAATTATTGCGCATCATAAAGTTTCGAAGGCGTTTTTCACTACCGCCATTGGGAAATTCATATTCTGCGAAATGTCATTTTTAGAAAACAATTTTATCCATACTCATCACAGTGAAATTGCGCAAAGCTATATAATAGTGTCACAAATGGGGAAATAATCCCAACTTCTGCATACATAAATTCCTTTCGCAACAAGGCAATTTGAACTAGAAGTAATTCCAGATGACATCCCGGCTTCATTTGGTTTGGGAAAACAGCGAATAATAATGGATCCAAAAATATCTTTGGAAACTCTCTTTACCACAATTCGACAAAATATTCATAACAGTTTTCAAGAACACTGTTTGGCTTGATTAAAACAATGACACACGACCAGGAATTTAATCACCAAGTTGAAATAAATATTAAAGTTAAAAGTCATACTGCATAATTTAACATCGTCCTTTAATTATGAAATGGGAACTATTTAAACCCGCGTAAGATTTCGAGCAATTCATTTAATATTTGAAATGAGAATTATTAGAATACAGAATTTTAGGAGATAAATAAACGTTGAAAAGAGATGTAATAAACAATAGTGCATTCAGTCATTTTAGAAGGTATTGGTGAATATACTTTAATCAGTAGTTTGAAATAATTATTTTCATATGAGGAGTTTAGAATATGTACCAGTACCGTAATACTTCTAACAGGGTCAAACAAAAGCGATTTTAATATTTTTTTATGCAAGCTATTTTATAACCGTTGTTGAACAGCCAATCTAATTTTTGGATTTACGGCTACTAATGTTCAACTATTTAGCCTTGCAATTTTGAACTCAATCCAGAAGACAATGGAACTCCTGGACCAACTATTGGGACAAATTTGCCTTCGTGGAGGATTTTTCGATGGAACTAACTCGCATTTGCGTTACATGGAGAGGAAGACCACGAGACGTTAGCCTGACGGGCAAGGGGCCTCTAACCCATGATCCGTCTACCACTGAGGATATTTTACGTCAGCTCTGTGGTCGGTGCAAGGCGGCCGGGTGCGGAATTCGTATCGATCAGCCAGCCATCTCTGGTATTTGAACCCGGTTTACCTTATTGGGAGGCGAACGCTCTATCCCTTGATCCATTGCGGCCCTTTCGCAAGTTATGAGAGATTCCAGAAACAAAGTGTCGACTGCTGCAAAAGTTTCATTTTTTAGCTAATTATTCTTTGAAATTGCTTCTATTAGAGCCCGTTCATAAATCACACTTTTTTCAATATTTTTGACCCCTTTATTTTCGTTTTCACAAAGCGTCAGGCTTCACCAAACAGTACTCAGGGGTCTGTCCAGACATTTTGTGAAAGGTCCGTTTTTCGTAAAATTGTGAAAAAATTACTCACATTCTTTCAACCAGGGTCCGCTTTTATGAATTTGTGCAAATAGGGTCCTGTTATTGCAAAAAACCTTTTCAATGAGTTTTTAAATTGTAAATAGATAAAAGATTATGCTCGGCACTGTAAAATTATAATTAAAAAAATTTAAATTTTCAAAAATAAACAGCAATTGCTGCTTCTAAATTAGAGAAGCAACATACAAATATTTTGGTATTTAACCTATACTGCTGAACGCAGAATATTCATTTCGGACGAATAATGGAAGAAGCGTCTGCCAAAGACAAAACGTAATTCGTTTACATCCATCTTTCTTGTCCCCCCCCCCCGGGAAGGGTTTACTCGAATAACAAAACAATAATGAAGATAAACAAATTTGTGAAGGGTCCGATTAAAAGAAAAATCATTTTGTGAAGGGTCCGTTTTTATAAAAAGATATTTTGTAAAGGGTCCGTTAACGGATCCAAATTTCTTCTAAACAGTCCCCTGATTATAAGTTACATTGATCCAATATTATGTTATAAATACCCGGCATTACAAAAATAAATATTAAAAACTATAAATATACTAAATATAATATACCAAATATAATATTTTGTTATAAATGCAAAAAAATCATTAGCGCAGGGAATACCTGGAAATTGCACTTAACATTAAAAAAAACATAAGTGTACAGAATACAGAGCAATGATACTTTATCTCAAAAAACCTCAGCTTAGAGTATACCGAGAAATGTCACCTAACCTGAAAAACAGCGTAGTGAACGCCGGACAATGGCACTTAACATCAAAACAAAATCAGTCTAAGGAATAGCGGATTAGAGCAAGTCGTACAGAGGTTAACTTTAAAATAACATCAAAACTTAAGAGAAAAATTAAAAAAAAAAAAAAAAAAAAAAAAAAAAGAACAATTTTATTCATTATTTCCAACCGAATGTTTTCTAAACATCAGGTTTACTCCTTTGTATTTCTTACAAAACTTTCGGTAATTACATCACAAAGATGAAAGAAAAAGTATCGTTTTACCATATAAAAAATTATTTTCTTCGGCATTATTTAAATTATTGCGCATCATAAAGTTTCGAAGGCGTTTTTCACTACCGCCATTGGGAAATTCATATTCTGCGAAATGTCATTTTTAGAAAACAATTTTATCCATACTCATCACAGTGAAATTGCGCAAAGCTATATAATAGTGTCACAAATGGGGAAATAATCCCAACTTCTGCATACATAAATTCCTTTCGCAACAAGGCAATTTGAACTAGAAGTAATTCCAGATGACATCCCGGCTTCATTTGGTTTGGGAAAACAGCGAATAATAATGGATCCAAAAATATCTTTGGAAACTCTCTTTACCACAATTCGACAAAATATTCATAACAGTTTTCAAGAACACTGTTTGGCTTGATTAAAACAATGACACACGACCAGGAATTTAATCACCAAGTTGAAATAAATATTAAAGTTAAAAGTCATACTGCATAATTTAACATCGTCCTTTAATTATGAAATGGGAACTATTTAAACCCGCGTAAGATTTCGAGCAATTCATTTAATATTTGAAATGAGAATTATTAGAATACAGAATTTTAGGAGATAAATAAACGTTGAAAAGAGATGTAATAAACAATAGTGCATTCAGTCATTTTAGAAGGTATTGGTGAATATACTTTAATCAGTAGTTTGAAATAATTATTTTCATATGAGGAGTTTAGAATATGTACCAGTACCGTAATACTTCTAACAGGGTCAAACAAAAGCGATTTTAATATTTTTTTATGCAAGCTATTTTATAACCGTTGTTGAACAGCCAATCTAATTTTTGGATTTACGGCTACTAATGTTCAACTATTTAGCCTTGCAATTTTGAACTCAATCCAGAAGACAATGGAACTCCTGGACCAACTATTGGGACAAATTTGCCTTCGTGGAGGATTTTTCGATGGAACTAACTCGCATTTGCGTTACATGGAGAGGAAGACCACGAGACGTTAGCCTGACGGGCAAGGGGCCTCTAACCCATGATCCGTCTACCACTGAGGATATTTTACGTCAGCTCTGTGGTCGGTGCAAGGCGGCCGGGTGCGGAATTCGTATCGATCAGCCAGCCATCTCTGGTATTTGAACCCGGTTTACCTTATTGGGAGGCGAACGCTCTATCCCTTGATCCATTGCGGCCCTTTCGCAAGTTATGAGAGATTCCAGAAACAAAGTGTCGACTGCTGCAAAAGTTTCATTTTTTAGCTAATTATTCTTTGAAATTGCTTCTATTAGAGCCCGTTCATAAATCACACTTTTTTCAATATTTTTGACCCCTTTATTTTCGTTTTCACAAAGCGTCAGGCTTCACCAAACAGTACTCAGGGGTCTGTCCAGACATTTTGTGAAAGGTCCGTTTTTCGTAAAATTGTGAAAAAATTACTCACATTCTTTCAACCAGGGTCCGCTTTTATGAATTCGTGCAAATAGGGTCCGGTTATTGCAAAAAACTCTTTCAATGAGTTTTTAAATTGTAAATAGATACAAAATTATGCTCGGCACTGTAAAATTATAATAAAAAAATTTAAATTTTCAAAACTAAACAGCAATTGCTGCTTCTAAATCAGAAATGCAACATGCAAATATTTGGTATTTAGCCTATACTGCTGATTGCAGAATATTAATTTCGGAAGAATAATGGAAGAATCGTCTGCCGAAGACAAAACTTAGTTCGTTTACATCCATCTTTCTTGTTTTCTGCCCTGGGAAGTGTTTATTCGATTAACAAAACAATAATGGAGATAAAGAAATTTGTGAAGGGTCCGATTAAAAGAAAAATCATTTTGTGAAGGGTTCGTTTTTAAGTTAAAATATTTTGTGAAGGGTCCGTTTTCATGAAAAGATATTTTGTGAAGGGTCCGTTAACGGACCCAAATTTCTTCTAAACAGACCCCTGGTACATGCCACGCAATATTAGGTAAAGATATACTAGCAGTTTACGTTAGACATTATATTTCAATTCCGTAAAACATTTATTTATGTGTCTTGCCTAATTATAATTGTGATTGCATGTGTAATTATTTCGGGAAAAAAATATATAAACCAAAAAATATTTAATCTGCTAATAGAGAATCTTAACAGAGGTCTGTCCAGACATTTTGTGAAAGGTCCGTTTTTGTAAAATTGTGAAAAAAGTACTCGTAATTTGTGAATATAAAGTAAACGTTAAGTCACATTCTTTCAACCAGGGTCCGCTTTTGTGAATTTGTGCAAATAGGGTCTGCTTTTGTGAATTTGTGCAAATAGGGTCCGCTTTTGTGAATTTGTGCAAATAGGGTCCGTTGTTGCAAAAAAACTTTTTCAAGGAGTCTTTAGATTGTAAAGACATACAAGATTATGCTCAACACTGTAAAATTATAATTAAAAAAGTTAAATTTTAAAAAATAAACAGCAATTGCAGCTACTAAATTAGCGATGCAGCATATAAATATTTGGTATTAGCCTATACTGCTGAACGTAGAATATTCATTTCGGACGAATAAAGGAAGAAGCGTCTGCCGAAGACAAAAGTTAGTTCGTTTACATCTGTCTTCCTCCCCCCTCCTTCCTGGGAAGGGTTTATTCGATTAACAAAATAACAATGAAGATAAACAAATTTGTGAAGGGTCCGATTAAAAGAAAAATCATTTTGTGAAGGGTCCGTTTTTAAGTTAAAATATTTTGTGAAGGGTCCGTTTTTATGAAAAGATATTTTGTGAAGGGTCCGATAACGGATCCAAATTTCTTCTAAACAGACACTTGCTTAATGTCTTAAATGATTGATTTTATTAAATGCCATTAATGTTTTTATTTTAATATTGTGACAAAATATGTTTTTCACAAGCGCTGTAGACTACGCAGTCGGGTAAGGCGTTGCTCATACAACTAGTTGGCGATCTGGAGGGTAGTGAGTTCGATCCTGGACAAAAGAACCGGCGTGTATATTGTAGTTAGGCACCAGTTAAATCTTAAATCAAAACACTACATCAAGGTGCGCATAGCTGAATGTCCTCTCGTTTTGTGGTGGCGTGGAAGTTAGGAGGGAGGGGAACCAGACCAGGCTCTGTCTACGTCTTCTGAACTGGGTTTAAATTACGTGGCATTCCTACCACTGCCATTAAACGGACTGTGTGCTTGGCCATGGTTGATTAGTGTGTGATGTCACGCTTCTTGCTCCATCTTTCCCCTCCTTGTTACCAAACTGTCACAATTTCTTCAACCTTTCTCTTCAAGAAATTTCTATCAGTTGTGGACAGCGTCTAACAGCCAGTACAATGCAGGGTATTTCATAATGATCAGCAAGGGTTTGTCCAGACATTTTGTGAAAGGTCCGTTTTTGTAAATTTGTGAAAAAATTACTCGCAATTTGTGAATATAAAATAAACGTTAACTCACATTCTTTCAACCAGGGTCCGCTTTTGTGAATTTGTGCAAATAGGGTCCGTTATTGCAAAAAAACTTTTTCAAGGAGTTTTTAAATTGTAAAGACATACAAGATTATGCTCAACACTGTAAAATTATAATTAAAAAATTAAATTTTAAAAAATTAACAGCAATTGCAGCTATTAAATTAGCGATGTAACGTATAAATATTTGGCGTTTAGCCTATACTGCTGAACGCGAAATATTCATTTCGGACGAATAATGGAAGTAGCGTCTGCTGAAGACAATTTAGTTCGTTTTCATCTGTCTTTCTTCCCCTCCCCCTTCCTGGGAAGGGTTTATTCGATTAACAAAACAATAATGATGATAAACAAATTTGTGAAGGGTTCGTCTTTAAGTTGTAATATTTTGTGAAGGGTCCGTTTTAGAGTTAAAATATTTTCTGTAGAGTCCGTTTTTATGAAAAGATATTTTGTGAAGAGTCCGTTAACGGACCCAAATTTCTTATAAACAGACCCCTGATCAACCTTAATATGTTTTCTAAACACTTGTCAAAAATGACGTTAAAAGACATAGAAATTAAGAATAGAATATTAATTCTTAGTAAAATGCATATTAAAAGTAAGCAAGGGTGAGTGAAACAAAAAAAATAGGTATTTAAATTTTAAGGAAGAATTTCTGAGAAACATCGAAACCCTGTTTGATTGCCAGTGGAAATATAAGCTGAAATCCTATCATTATTAGAAAAACCTTCGATTTTATCATGCAAATAAAAAAAATTGATGATTTCTACGTCTCAATGGGGATTTTATTTCTTCCCTGATCTAACATTGGTTCGCTATCCACAGTGCGTTACATCCATTTATACAAAGAAATTTAAACTAAACATTAAGTGCGGTCCTTACAGAACACCGTGCATTAATAATCCACACGCATTTCTAAATTATTTTAATTTCATACCGTTAGCTCGGAGACAGGTGACGTTTCGATATTGGAGACCACTTCCGCAAGATGGCTTGACAATATAAACTTTCAAATGCTGACCATGAATCCGTAATTCACAATTACTCCATTCCAACGGAAACCACTGATATCTGAAAAAACAAATGAAATCTACTGGTTAAAAAACTGATTTGAAATGTTTCTGTATGAATAAGTCATGAAAATCATCTTTCATGCCACGGAAGGAATCGAAATGTCAGCTATAAATATGGATAACAATTACTAATTTTTTTGAATTCCAGGGATCTGTTTATAAGAAATTTGGGTCCGTTAATGGACCCTTCACAAAATAATTTATCTTCTAATCGGACCCTTCACAAATTTGTTTATCTTCATTATTGCTTTGTTCATCGAATAAACCCTTCCCAGGTAGGTGGGGGGGGGGGAGACAGTTCGAGACAAACTGAGTTTCCCTATGTTCAAATTCCAAATGTAGTATTCTAAGAAAATATTTCTACTTTTAAACACCGTATGCGCATTCTTATTAATATTAAATCATAATTTATTTATTTGTAAATAAATAATGGATCAATTTATATTTATTCATAAAACTAATAATATCATGCAAATTAAAATTAATTTCCGGCAATTTTTTAAATAAAATATTATAAATTTAAGAATTGTTTAAGTTTACTTAATGCGTAACATATTAAAAGTTATACATTACTAAATTGTGTTACTTAAAGTATGTCAATTGAAATTATTATGTGAGTGATTTTGTTTTTACATTATTCGTCCGAAATGAATAATATTCTGTGTTGCTACAGTATAGGCTAAATACATAATATTTGTATGTTGCATCTCTAATCTAGTAGCAGCAGTTGTTGAGCAGAATCTTGTACGTCTTTACAATTTAAAAACTCCTTGAAAATGTTTTTTGCAATAACAGGACCCTATTTGCACAAATTCACAAAAGCAGGACCCTGGTTGAAAGAATATGACTTAACGCTTATTTTATATTCTCAAATTATGAATAGTTTTTTTCACAATTTTACAAAAACAGGACCTTTCACAAAATGTCTGTACAGACCCCTGAATTTTATATAAAAATTCCGTTTTGCCCTTATAAAGATACATTTTTAAAGCAGCTAGGTAACTTCTGTTTACAGCTTTAACTTTCTTTTTTTTTTTTTTAACAGTTCTGGAATCTTGAAGAAATGCTAAGGAACTTCTAAGGGGTACAAATCCTTGCGTCCTATTTCTTCGCAAGAGTGGATGCACACATGATTTTGTTCTTATTTGTGTTTTTTATTTAAATATTTTAACTTTTTGAATTAATTCATACATTATTACTTTAATCACGAATTTTACAAATTTCTAAAATTTGTGAATTACTTACAAAATTAACTTACTATTAAATTTCTAATTTCTTAATTAACTAAATAAATTTCTAAAATTTTTAATTATTTCATTTTTATGTTAAAATTCCTTACAAATAATAAAAATAAGTAAATTTGATACATAAAAAAAAACATTTTAAAAATATTCAAATTTGAGTTCAAAGAAGAAAAATATTTGAAAAAATCTTACAATAGCTCTCGGGAGTTTCCCATTTGCAAATTTTTTCAGACAAAGAAAAACGTGTCCATAATTACCAAAAATATGTGTATGTAAAGCTAAATAGAGTCTAAAAATGTAACCAAACAATATATTAAATCTTTAGTAGTTATTCATTACTTACAGAACGCATAACTTACAGAGGCAATTTATGTGGCATGCATTGAATGGGCATAGCCACATTAAGTTTTTTTTTTTTGTTAAATTTCTACACATGATTTACCACTTATATTTTTATCTTTAATTCAGTAACTACGAGAAAAATTGAAACAAAATATGAAATTTTAAGCAAAAATTTAGGCAATGGTGTTTGCTCAATATTACAGTCACTAAGCAACATGGAATAGAGCCAAGTGTATAGGTTTTTTATAGATAATTACATAGTCATTATTATAATAGGATTAGTAAGCAGAAGCACATATTATCGATTAATTCGATTATATAAAAACTGCGTAAAACATATTAGTGTATCTTGGCTATAAGATGGAGGCTTATACTTAACACCAAAGTTGTGTTTTAATACAAAAAGAACCAAGGGTAGTTCCTGGTGTAGTTAAACCTTAAGAAAGTTTTTTTACACTGCTTACTGTAAAGTAGCTAACACCATTTTGGATATTCGCTAACACTAAAATTTATAATGATATACCTGCTAGTCTGACGTAGTCTGGGTATCTCAATTCTAATTGGTGGTTGAAACGTGGCGTATGTTTAAGTTAACAACTGTTCTTTTCCTTCTTATTCGGGTAAGCCAAGTCCGTTAAGTATCAATTTTCTTAAGTGACACATCAGGGGTCTGTCCAGACATTTTGTGAAAGGTCCGCTTTTCGTGAAATTGTGAAAAAATTACTCACATTCTTTCAACCAGGGTCCGCTTTTATGAATTCGTGCAAATAGGGTCCGTTATTGCAAAAAAAAACTATTTCAAGGAGTTTTTAAATTGTAAATAGATGCAAGATTATGCTCAACACTGTAAAATTGTAATTAAAAAAATTTAATTTTAAAAAATAAACAACAATTGCTGCTTCTAAATTAGAGATGCAACATACAAATATTTGGTATTTAGCCTATACTGCTGAACGCAGAATATTCATTTCGGACGAATAATGGAAGAATCGTCTGCCGAAGACTAAACTTAATTCGTTGACATCCATCTTTCTTGTTTTCTGCCCTGGAAAGGGTTTAGTCGATTAACAAAATAATGATGAAGATAAGCAAATTTGTGAAGGGTTCGATTAAAAGAAAAATCATTTTGTGAAGGGTCCGTTAACGGATCCAAATTTCTTCTAAACAGACCCCTGCACATTCTATATTCTTACACATATATTCTTTCACAAAGTTTTCAATTCTTTCATATTTTCTACTTAACACAAAGATAGGCATGAGGCAATGTAGAACCAGGGGTCTGTCCAGACATTTTGTGAAAGGTCATGTTTTTGTAGAATTGTGAAAAAACTATTCATAATTTGTGAATATAAAATAAGAGTTAAGTCACATTATTTCAACCAGGATCCTACTTTTGTGAATTTGTGTGCAAATAGGGTCCTGTTATTGAAAAAAATTGCTAAAAACTTTTTCAAGAAATTTTTGAATTGTAAATAGATACAAGATTCTGCTCAACAATTGTTGCCTCTAAATTAGAGATGCAACATACAAATATTTGGTATTTAGCCTATACTGCTCAACACAGAATATTCATTTCGAACGAATAATGGAAACAGAATCACTCACATTTTTAATAATTTCAATTGACGTATTTTAAATAACACACCTTAGTAATGCATGACTTTTAATGTATTACGCATTAAGTAAACTTAAACAATTCTTAAATTTATAATATTTTATTTAAAAAATTGCCAGAAATTAATTTTTATTTACATAATATTAAATTAATTAATTTTATCAGTAAATATAAATTCATCAATTATTTATTTACGAAAGAATACATGATTTAATATTAATAAGAATGTTCTCACGATGTTTTTAAAAGTAGAATTATTGTCTTAGACTACTACAGTGGGAATTTAAACTTAGGGAATCTTAGTTTGTCTCGATTCTCCCCCCTCCCCGGGAAGGGTTTATTCGATTAACAAAACAATAATGAAGATAAACAATTTATGTGAAAGGTCCGATTAAAAGATAAATTATTTTGTGTCCGTTTTTATGAAAAGATATTTTGTGAAGGGTCCGTTAACAGACCCAAACTTCTTCTAAACTTCTTCCCTGACAGTGTATTACTTTCAAAACTGATTAAAAATAATGAATTATTAAATGAACCCCAACCAAAATAATAAGTACAATACTTTAATTGATGACGAAAACTTGCCCAAAACTTTTTTTAAAAAAATCAGAAAATAACAAAATCAGAAAGATTTAAAAGTGATTAAAGCAAAATCCTAATAAAATTTGCAATTCTTTTCCTTCTGACCAGCTAAATTAAATAAATATAAAAAAGTTCAAATATTTTGACGTAGTTTTTTTCAGAACTAATTTCTTTTGATGATGACAGTTTTTCTTGTTAATTACGTTTTTATTTCAGTTAAAAATACTCTTTTCTCGTTTTATCAGAGAAATTTTCAATTTTCTTAGAACAGCTTTTTTTTTTATTTATCTGCGTAAAACAACTTCAAAGAGGAAACGATCAATCAAACAGAAGTTCTTTAGAAATCGGGAAAAAAACGATTTTCTTTTACAACTCTTTGAAAACTTTCAAGAGCTTTTTAGTTTTACAAGCTTTTTCTTTGCAATAAAAATATTCTCTAATTGAATTTTTAAATAGCTACCTAACATTTGTCTTTAATAAGTCTAGAAGAATGAAAAGAAAATAATTATAATCAAATAAAACTGTCTTTAAATAGCTATAGAATATTTATATGTCACAAGTCTAGATGGATTAAAAACTGAATTATAAGCATATAAAACTATTTTTAAATAGCTACAAAACATATATCTTTAACAAGTCTAGATGGATTTAAAAAATGAGTTATAAGCATATGAAACTATATTTTTATTAGTTACAGGTAGGACTGGGCGATATTAGAAATTATATATCGTGATATATCGTCAGTTTTGCATCGCGATATAGCGATGTATCGCGATATAGTATTTTTGAATTTCATTTACTTTAAGGCACAGAAAGTCAGATTTCTATCATGACTTCATACGCATATTGATTTAAATCAATTTATAAATTTGAAAATATATATGTTTTGCTAAAGAAAGATATTAAATAAATTGACTAAGATGTACAAATCTTACTTAAAATATTTATTGAAAAAATGTGTGTAGATACAGAATGAAATATTTGCACTTCTTTATCGTTTATAAGGTATAAGCAGTCTTAATTTAAGTTAACCCCTAAAACACCCTTAATGAAAAAAAATATTGTTATTAAACAAAAGCTGATTTTAAAATTTCAAAATATATTTTAATTAAAATAAAAGTTAGATTGACTAAAAGCCGAAGTTTAAAATTAAAAATATACGAATTTTAAACTGAAAAGTAAACATAAGATTTGTAATAATTTCTTAAAATTTTCGTTCTCTGAAAGATTTCTCAGTTTAAAAATAAAAAGGGAATTTTATAAAGATATCTAGCTGAAATTATTGAAAGAAAATTTAAAAAATTAAAAAAAAAGTTTGTTAAGAAATTCATTATACATTTAAAACAAAGTGTTAAAAATATTTTTTTTTAAAAAAAAAGAAACTTTTTTTAACAAATTAATATATGCTTGTACTATTATGCGTAAATAATTACAGAATTATTAAGTTCGATCGTAATGTTCAAATTCTTAATGAAGAAGTAAACACAAGTTTTGTTATATTTTCTAAAAATGATCACGCAAATAACAAAAGATTTCTTAGTTTAAAAATAAAAAAATAAATTAAAGTGAAATTTATCTATATATTTACCTAACAGCATAGGAACAAAATTTAAAAAATAAGTTCGTTAAAAAATTATTTGTATGCTTAAAACAAAGAGCTAAATAAATTTTAGAAAAAAAATGCTTCTTAAACACTATTTTTATTATTATTTCATATAAATAATTAAATTAAATTAAATAATGACCGAATTATGAACGAAAAACAAAGTAAGGCAAAGTTTCTTAATTAAATTCTTAAAAATAAAAACAAAAGAATTGTGATATTCGGTAATATATTTAGCTAATTAACTAATAATATAAAACGAAAATTAAAAAAAAATAATGATTTTACTCTCTGGTAAAACGAAGTAGTAATTGATAAAAAAAATGAATAAAATTCGCAAACTTTTCAAATTCTTTTGAACAAATAAAGTTTATTGACTTATGTCCAAAAAATAAGTTTTGTTTTAACTTTATTTCTAAAAATAAAAACAACTCAAGATTTATAAATTTAAAATCAGTAATAGAAGCCCATTAAATTATTAGAAGTTTTATCCGAAAGGTTTTTAATAAATTAAAAGAAAGTAAAAAAATAACCTAACAAATTTATTTACTTTGTAATTTAATTCCTTATGGATGCCTTAAATTAGATTTCCGATAATTTTCACATTTAAAAATATAAAAAAAGTTTTGTCAGAAAATAAATAAAAAACTTACCTAATTAATGAAGAAACTTTTCTTTATAAGTTCTTTTCAATAATAGATTGCGTTCAGAACAAGGTTACGACGGCGATCGGCAAGGTTACGAAGTTAATCCCATTGAAAATAATCTACAAGAAACGATTTCAAATCGCGAAGGTGCGAAAACGAACATGTGATATAACGATATAAGGTCTCAAAAGTGATTCTGATTCTACCATCAGTCAAGGCCGTCTCAACATAACGAAACAATATCGTCTTCCACAGCGCGAGTTGGCATCGGAACGTAAGAGAAAGTCCTTGCGTGTATCGCTATATCGCTATATCGTTATATCGTCTTCTTCACTCGACGACTTAAATCAGATTTCTGATGCATCGCTTGGAATGAAAGTTGCTGTATCGGTTTGCCGATATAGGCGTTAAATCGATATGTCGCGATATATCGATTTATAGCCCAGTCCTAGTTACAGGGCAATCATTTTTTACTAGTCTATAAGGATTAAAAAATGAATTATATTCATATAAAACTATTTGTAAATAGCTACAGGACATTTATCTTTCACAAGTCTAGAAGGATTAAAAGAATAAATTATTAGCTTATAAAACTATTCTGAAATAGCTTAAGAATATTTTACTTTCTCATGTGTTGAAGGATTAAAAAATGAATTATAAGCATATGAAACTATTTTTAAATAGCTACAAAACATTTATTTTTCACAAGTCTAGAATTATTAAAAGAATAAATTATTAGCATATAAAACTATTCCAAAATTGTTAAAGCATATTTTACTTTCTCAAGTCTAGAATGATTAAAAAAAGAATTATAAGCATATAAAAATATTTTTAAATAGCTACAAAACATATATATCTTTCACAAGTCTAGAATTATTAAAAGAATACATTATTAGCATATAAAACTATTCCGAAATTGTTAAAGCATATTTTACTTTCACAAGTCTAGAATGATTAAAAATTGAATTATAAGCATATAAAACTATTTTTAAAAATGATGGTATGCATTCGTCAAGGGTTTATTTAAAATTTTATTAAAATTGTGAAAAATGTTTCAACTGATAATTTTGTGAATTTATGTTAATTGGACCCCAATGTAAAAAAAATCACGAAAAACAGTAGACTAGTTGTAAATTTTGTTTAGAAGACAAACTATAAACTTAAACACAGTACTCAGGGATGAGATTAGCCAAAAGGCAAAAAAGCTGAATTTCCACGATAGTAAATTTTACGCAAGCGCAACCCTTTAATAATAAATTCCAGACAGTTTAAGGTAATAAATAATGTGTTGACATACAATTGTGCACTAATCTATTATTATATAAATGATTGCATTGATACTTAACATTTAGTGAAAAAAAATTACCAATTGAAAAAATAAAGCTGGAAATTATATTTTTCCTCAGTTCTCATAAGAGACAATTACTACTTGAAAAACCACCTGGTTTAGCAAATTAAAACTACTGAGAATATAAATTAATATTTCATTTCTTTCAATAAATACTGTTATGTGATTTATAGCAAATATATCAGTAATATTACTCTTTAAATTATATTGGGAAAAAAAACTTTAGCAATGGACCGAATCATTATGTTCATATTATAGTCTAATCTAACTACAGCCCTCTGAAACATATCAATAACAGTGAAGTAGAAATATATATTAACTCCTTAACATACAAAAATTGCTATTTCAGTTTGAAAAATTACATGACAATCAGCAACTGTTTAGATAATTGTTTTTTATTTGATAAGAATTTTGCATTTTATAGCATAAATAACAGCAATTATAAATAAAATTTTAATAATGAGTTAATGAACTCTTTTTCCCCAAAAAATTTTTTTAAATTAAATTCTTTTTTAAGTGATTGCTTTTGTTTGCTATATCTTTTATGTTTGCTATATTTAGTCGTTAGTCCATCTTCAAACATCTTGTGAGAAATCCTATTTTTTCTTCTTTGCAAGCACAGAATGTAAGTTTTGAATATATTCCCTTCCAGTTTCTCTGATGTTGTAACACTTACATATACTAATAATCGTCGTTAGAAAAACAGTCACCTTTATAGTAACTCATTTTTTAAAATAATTTACTTGTTACAAGAATCGCGATAGTTGATCTTAAAATTGCGTGAATATGAATCACAATTATGGATTTTGAAATCACATGAATATGAAACTAGATATACGATTTTGAAAATGAGAAAATACGAACTGGGATATAGAATTTTTAAAACGCGTAAATACAAATCACGATTCATAATTTTTAGATAGCGTAAATACGAATCATGATGCGTAATTTTTAGATTGCATAAATAAGAATTATGATGCATAACTTTCAGAATGCATGAATGCGAATCCCAATCCTTATTTTAAAATCGCGTATAAATACGAAAATCAATGGTTGATATTATAAACCGCATGAGCAAATCAACACATTGAATTTTAAACTTGCGTGAATACAAATCGCTACATAGGTTTTTAAAAAGACGTAAATACGAATCACAATATCGCATTTTTAAATCTCGTAAATAAGAATCGCAACGTACAATATTCAAATCGCGTGAATAAGAATCGCATCACGAAAATATGAAAAGCTATGTTTAATATTAAAATCGTGTGAATAAGAATCGAGATATTAGCAGATTCCAGGCTTGGGACCTCTGAAAGGCTTGTCAGAAGCAGCGTCGTTTGAACTATGAAAATCGGATCTATCTGGAGGGCGGGTAAAAAATTCGGAAAATCTTATCTGCTGCGTGTAAAAGGGGAGAAAATAGGTAAAATAAGTAAAAATGAGAAAGGATTGGTAGCTATGTAGTTTGAATTTTCTGCTTCTCTTTGAAAATTGGAGAATTTTCTGAAAAAGCGGAATACTTATAAAAAAAAATGAAATTTTTAGAAAATCTGAATTTTTGATAAAAAAGCTGAAATTTAAGAGATAAAAGTGAAAATAGCGGAGATCCGCTAAAAAGCGGAAGAATCTCATCCCTGAGTACTGAAATTTCTGGTAAAAAAAGAACACTATAGTTCTGATTCATAAAGCCAAATTAAGCAATACTTAACAGGGGGTCTGTTTAGAAGAAATTTGGGTCCGTTAACGGACCCTTCACAAAGTATATTTTCATAAAAACGGACCCTTCACAAAATATTTTAACTTAAAAACGGACCCTTCACAAAATAATTTATCTTTTAATCGGACCCTTCACAAATTTGTTTATCTTTATTATTGTTTTGTTAATCAGGGGTCTGTTTAGAAGAAATTTAGGTCCGTTAACGGACCCTTCACAAAATATTTTAACTTAAAAACGGACCCTTCACAAATTTTTTAATCTTCATTATTGTTTTGTTAATGGAATAAACCCTTCCCTGGAGGGGGGGGGGGGAGAAAGACTGATGCAAACGAACTAAATTTTGTCTTCGGCAGACGATTCTTCCATTATTCGTCCGTAATGAATATTCTGCGTTCAGCAGTATAGGCTAAATACCAAATATTTGTATGTTGCATCTCTAATTTAGAAGCAGCAATTGCTGTTTATTTTTAAAATTTTAATTTTTTTTAGTATAATTTCACAGTGCCGAGCATAATTTTGTATTTATTTACAATTTAAAAACTCCTTGAAAAAGTTTTTTGCAATAATCGGACCCTATTTGCACAAATTCATAAAAGCGGACCCTGGTTGAAAGAATGTGAGTAATTTTCTTCACAAATTCACGAAAACCGGACCTTTCACAAAACGTTTAGACAGACCCCTGCTTAAAGAAAACCATTCATTTGATAATTTTTCTGTTCAAATGAGAGCGGCTAGCCGGAAATTCTGATTATTTTGTAAAAAATACAAAATTGAAAAATAAACCGAAAAAGTATACCATTTTCACCAAAAAAAAAATTGGTTTTTATGCCAGGTTCTATTGTATGATAAAATTATAAAATTTTACTGCAATTACCAAATTTTATCACATATTATAAGACTATATTTTATAGTTAATTTTACAAAATTATTACCAAAGCGCTTTGGTAAAAATTACTGAGCTTTTTTGTGTTCCCATAGAGCCAGAAACATAATAGATTTTACGATATTTTAACTGTTTTAATCATACTTTTTTTCTCAGCGTAGAATAGAAAAATTTTATTAAAAGTCAAAAAAGTCAAAACAATTTAAGCTTCCTCAAAAAAAAATGCATTTATACATAGTGCTAGAAAAAACTCAGACTACCCCATATAACTTTTGACCTAATGATCGGATTTTCAAATTCTAGGACTCAATCTTAATGGCTAAAGAGTGTGACCTCAAAAATATGCTAAATTAATGAGTGCAGATGATATTCTAAATTACCTAATCAGACACAAAATCGTATTTTCTTTGAATAAACATACCTTTTTTCGAGAGATTCGGATTCCTGACCCCCAATAGTTTGATCAAGAGACGGCTCCAAAGTTTGGACCCCTTGATGATAATTTTACTTTTCTTTGCTTATTTCGAGAAATTTTAAACGATTTAGGAAAATTTTGCCCACTGTTATAAAAATCGTTTATTCAAAGATAACTCTATGCAAAAAATAACATTCAGTAAATATTCATTACTTTTTATTATTTTATTTAATAAAGGTCAAAAAAATTCTGAATTGTAAGTAACGCAATTTTTTTCCATCATTTTAAAGAATTTAATTGCACACTGTGAAATAGCAAATTTGAGCAAAATCGGTTGAATAATTCTCGAGAAATTTAATTTTATAAAAGGTCAGATATTTAAAATAACAATAATAAACAATAGAATAGAATAAGGAACCAGGGGTCTGTCCAGACATTTTGTGAAAGGTCCGTTTTTCGCGAAATTGTGAAAAAATTACTCACATTCTTTCAACCAGGGTCCACTTTTATGAATTTGTGCAAATAGGGTACGTTATTGCAAAAAAAAATTTTTTTTCACCATTGCGCAATCCCCAGAATGCTTAAATTATCCGCAAATGTTTTAGTGAAGATAAAATTATAAATTTTCTTATCTTCACGATATGTCGCAATAGTTTATATATATATACAGGGGTGCATTTCGTGAAGGGTCCGGTTTTCGTGAAATTGTGAAAAAATTACTCACAATCTTTCAACCAAGGTCCGCTTTTATGAATTTGTGCAAATAGGGTCCGGTTATGGCAAAAAACTTTTTCAATGAGTTTTCAAATTGTAAATAGATACAAGATTATGCTCAACACTGTAAAATTATAATTAAAAAAATTAAATTTTAAAAAATAAACAACAATTGCTGCTTCTAAATTAGAGATGCAACATACAAATATTTGGTATTTAGCCTATACTGCTGAACGCAGAATATTAATTTCGGACGAATAATGGAAGAATCGTCTGCGGAAGACAAAACTTAATTCGTTTACATCCCTTTTTCTTGTTTTCTGCTCTGGAAAGGGTTTATTCGATTAACAAAAGAATAATGAAGATAAACAAATTTGTGAAGGGTCCCATTGAAAAAAAAATCATTTTGTGAAGGGTTTGTTTTTAAGTTAAAATATTTTGTGAAGGGTCCGTTTTTAAGCTAAAATATTTTGTGAAGGGTCCGTTTTTAAGAAAAGATATTTTGTGAAGGGTCCGTTAACGGACCCAAATTTCTTCTAAACAGACCTCCGGGAACACATAAAAAACTTCAGGAAAAAGTTAAAACTATTCATCTAATAATATCAGTGCTTACTTGTAACAAGATGGAAGATCATTTGAAACATTTCTTTCTTCATAAAGGGGAGGACAAGGACGGGCTCCCACTCCTACTGGCATCTGAAGTAATCGACGGTATCGGGTACGAGTCTCTGGATGGATTCTTCCATCGGAACTAATACACCCTTCTTTTCGAACTCTCCATTCACTCCAAGGAGATACTTCGCAGTCAATAGGTACAACGCATTTTTTTGTAGACACTGGTAGTTCTTGAACGTTACATAGGCTAGAATTAAATAAAAATATTGTTCAAACGAATAGTTTATCTACTTATTAAGAAAATAATATAATCCCGTTTTTCTGCTTCAAAAACATTTCTTTTTTATGGAATTCATTTTTCAAAAGAATTTAATTCTTCTTTAGAAGTACAAAATGTAACTTTTAAACGTTTTTTTGTATTTTACGTTAAGTTGCATTATATTACGTGTATTTAAACATTTACTTTGAAGTACAAGAGTGTATATTTTTTTAAAATTTCACTGACATTTAATATTAAGCTAACTTTTTATAAGTTTTGATTATCTGCACCACTGTTGGGCAGATTTAAATAAAATCTGGTTTAAATATAGTTTTATATCTAACTAAAAAAGAAAAAAAAACATTTAATTAAACACCATTCAAAAGTTGAAACACACATACATGATCGTGAGTAACATTCATCGTATTCGGAAAGTATGAAAAAGTGGTAATATATATATATATATATATATATATATATATAGAGAGAGAGAGAGAGAGAGAGAGAGAGAGAGAGAGAGAAAGAGGGGGGGAGGAAGACTCGAATTCTAATTGTCCTCCATAGAGCACCCCAGAAAAAAAGATAATCGTCACTTTAAAAAGACGCTTGGCATAAATGGATTAAAACCTGTCCATTTGTTGAGATAACTGGCAAAATCTGAAAATTGCCTGAATTTGGAACAACAATTCCAGAACTGCATAATAATTTAAGGAAGTAGGTAGCGAAAAATTATTTTCAGATTTATAGATCGTTTTAATTTCTAAAACTCTACTTCAAAATGATTTGAGTCTGTTTTATCTTTGGATTACCAATATTAATTATGGGAACTTCGAGGTACAGAAATTCCTTTTAGCAAAGCTAATTCCTTTGAAAGAAAGAAGGCAATCGCTGGCATGTTGTTAAACAAAATTTATTAAATATAAAAATTATTGCTAAATCGTAAATACTTCAAATAAAAATAAGCATTCTCTGTTTCATTTTAAACTCAAAGACAAGTCATAATTTAATTAAAGAAAATTAAAGCATGTAGAGACAGAATAAGTCGTTGTCATTACGAAAAAACATCAAGAAATTTAATTGCAATTTGTTTTTAATTAAGATAATAATTTTAATTAGGAGCTAATTATCCTAATTGCTAAGTTTTTTTCACTACCATTAGAAATATTACCAATAAACTGCGAGTGGTTGAAAAATTCTATACATAGAAATATATTTTTCTTGCCTAGATCAATGATATTATGTTTCGCAGAATAAGTCTAATTATTTAATTTTCAGAAAAATCCCCCCTCTCTTCTGAAAAATTGAAATTATTATTTTTTTGTTATTATTAGATTCTATGATATTCTTAGACTCTATTATTTTAAATATGCTCTTTTGAATTAAGAAAAAAAAATTTGCGTTAAAAGCAAAAGAAAATGAAAACAAATTGAAATATGGATATTTTGTTAAAAATACGTATTTAAAAATTTTTTTGATAAGCAAAGCATAATATTTTTAGTTTTATAAAAACAGCAATTTTACTAACGTTTCAAATTTTTTCAAAAATATTTTATAAAAATTTGTAAACTTATTAAAAAGACAGCAGAACAAAAAAAATTTGAAAATAATATACTCTTTTTTTAAAAGAAAGTTCAAAAAAATTATCCAGGTTAATCTTAAAAATATTGCTTACACTTAAAAGACATCAATATTCAAATAAAACATAATCAAATCAGTATTTAATAGTACAGATACTCAAATCGGACTTTAAGCGAAAAGACATTTAAATCAATATTTAAATAAATCAATATTCCATCGAAAAGATAACTAAATGAATGTTTAATTGAAGAGATATCCAAATAAATATTTAATTCAAGCGAAATTCAAACCCCAACTTACTCGAAAAGATAATTAAATCTACACCCAATCAAAAAGATGACCGAATTAATATTTAATAGAAGAAATAGCCAAATAAATATTTAATCGTAAAGATATTCATATAAATTTTTAATATTATCGAAAAGATAACTAAATTAATATTTAATCGAAAATATAATCAAATCAATATTTAATCGTTAAGATATTCAAAATAATATTTAACCAAAAATATGTTTCAATCCTTATTCAATTGCAAAAGATAATCAAATCAATGTTATATCGAAAAGATAATCAAATTAATCAAGGTGCGTAGCTAAGCCTTTCAACAAAAAATAAACACCTTTTAAGCACTATATACATTAACAAAATGGAAAATAATTTTCAAAGACTTTACACGATCATGTACTAGTTTCTGACAAAGAAATCTTTTCTTGATTATATTAGCCACCATAAAAAAAAATCGAGAGATTTTTCGGTTCGATTTGAAGCCTGCAAAATGCAGCTGAGTTGCACATGAGAGTGCAAGAATCTCACAGAACCCAAATCAGTAGATGCACATGCGGACTCGCAAGTATTTATTCAAACATGCAAAATGATTGGTGCTTTCATGCGCTAAGGACCAACGGTACATCAAAAGGGATTGTGAAAACGTTTCATAGAATTATGCGAAAACCACGCTTTCGCGTAAGTGGCGAAAATCGACATGGTAAAAAAAAATCTCATTTTCGAAAAGGGAAAATTAAGCATATTTTAAAAACACCCAATAAAAAACCGCTATTAAGGGCTTTTAAAACACGAAATTAAGTATCTTTAAGTACTTTTTAAAAATGCTACGCACCATTGTTAATATTTAATCTAAAAAAAATTAAATCACTATTTAATGAAAAAGATGATCAAATTACTATTTAATCGATAAGATAATATAATCCCTATTTGATGGAATAGATATTTTAAATAAATATTTAATCGAAAAAAATAAAATAATATCTTATCGCAAAAAACAAAGTCAATATTTAATCGAAAAGATAATCAAATCAATATTTAATCCATGTTATCATGTGATATTAATAAATATTTTAATACATGTAATATAAAATATGTATTAAATACAAAAGTTAAACGTTAGCGTAACAATAAGACTTCTATTAGAACTTAGACGCACGATAAAATGAAACTGTAACAAGATTCCGGAAACGTGCCTGGATATTTTGCCTTCCATAAATTAACAGCGGTAGTAATTAATAAATCATTAAATGAGTTTTCATGACGATGAGTTTTGATTGAGTGTGATGTCTCTGGGAAATCAAGAGGCGACAGAAATTGATTAAAAGTCAGTGATAAAGTATTTGCTTGAAAGTTCCTAATTAACTTACCTCAAATCAGTGGTGACACCTTCTTCCGTGATGCACGTAATATTACGTCTGGTGAATCCAATGATTGGCTGCATTGAAAGTCGAATATCAAGTCCCGGATGAAAACCATTTGCATAATCTCTGTCGGTAGCTCGACACTTACTCCAGTCTCCTATCTATGAAAATTAAATGAGAATCAGTATATAAAGATTAATATATCACTACATTAGAATTCATATTAAGATGAATATCTACCATTTCATTAGTTTGTTATTATCCCATGTATAACACAACAAAGCGAAACTAAGTCAATCAAACGGTGTTGACTATACTGCGCCAAACGTAAACGATATTAGGGGCTGTTTAAATATTACATGAGCATCTTAAATAATTTTTAATCCTTTTCCTCTCGTAAGAAAAAACCAAGAACATTACAAACCTCTATTTACTTACGCATAATTTTGAATTTTAGCACTATGAATTTAATTTTTTAATTTTAAGAATCTTTGAAACTAAATAGAAAACAAGGGAACAGAGAGCTTATTCAAGTTTTATTTAATTTCTTTAAAATTCAGTTTTTAAAACAAAGTTTTTTTGTTGAAAAACAGCGCCTCCCTCTTAACTTTTGGAAATAATAAGACTAGTTTTTCAAAGATAATCGTATCCATCCAGCATTATTCATCGCTTTTACCTAAAGCTATTGTATAGTAAAATATTAAAAGTAGGGGTTTCTTTTCTTCTTTTTTTTCATTCCAATGCCCATCTTTTTAGAATGACCCACCTGGGCATCATACAGGCATATGAACGGCAGATTTGTTGACCACTCATTCAGGGGCACCATATTAGGTGGGCCAACGTTGTTCCCACAGTAAGGACAGATAGTACAGAGAAGGAAAGAACACTCATGCCTTGCCCGGGATTCAAACCCAGAGACTTTCCAATTCAAGGGCAGTTCTCTAACCCCTACACAGGCCGATCGGCTATTAAGGGTAGGTAGATCAACTGTATTTTAAGTTCCAATTGGGTTCTAGGAACACTATTGACCAGTGGCGTACGCAAGGGAGGGGTTTAGGGGTTTAAACACCCCCCTTGAGCTCAGACAAAAATAAAAATTTTAGTAGAAATTATGCTAGCTATTATTTTTTAAGACTATATATTTTTATCTGCCTTATGCCTACTTTTCTTTTCTCCGGTATTTCTCAGAATACTGAAAAAACATTTGGTATAATAGGGTTGTACTTTTGAAACCAAATTCACGTGATACTGTTACGGACTGGTTCCTTTCTGTCTTACCAGTATAGTTTTCGAGACTGGCTGACATTCGTTCTGTCGTCTTTGAGACAATTCGAGAAGTTTGGACATGCGGTGAAAAGTTACATAAAAGGGGGAACGGAGTACAGTGGAGTTAGTTAGTCAGACTGAGAGTTATCTCTGCCGCTTGTCTTTCGGAGCTTGTCGCTAAATCTGTTTTGTTTTGTCTTAACGAAAAATTCCTTCAATCGCCGAACCCGTCGCTGCCACTATTTCGACTAGTGAAGAAATCAGTAACAATACCATTGGAGATACTGTGCTCGTTGAAGTTATTCATTCCAGCTCGAAGCTTTGAGATCGTAGCGTAGCGGATATTTCAGTACCAATTCATATATATATATATATATTTGCTGTTCTTGGATCTTTAGGATGTCAAAACGCAAGAATTTAACAATTTTTAATTATTTTGAGAAAAAACCGCGACCTGAAATTAGTGACTTGGCAGCATCTAGTACCGATGTTAGTTTCTCTGTTGTACAGAAATGTGATACTTCCGTTGAAGAAAACGTTTCTAGCGTAACAAAATCTGATGAATGTGAAAGTGGCCCTCAAAGTGTTACTTCCCACCCATATGACATTGGACTTTTTTTAGAAGATATTACATTATGTTCTTAAACTTAAAAAAGGAAATCAAAATTTAACTAAACAATGTTGTCTACATAAAAAGTCAAAATTGTCTAGCTGTCTAAATTAGGGAAATAATAGTGCTTTATTACAGACTCGAATTTCTTTTAGTAGTTTCAGAAAATTATGAACACCCCCCTTGAAAAAATTATGCGTACGCCACTGCTATTGACTATTCCCATGTTTAGAATTTGTATTTAAATGAGCTTAAAAAAATTTTGGACAACAGGCAGCAAATAACATTCCCTTAAAAACTTTTTTTTATGTAAAAAGTTTGCTTCTTCAAATTAAATTATTTCTGCAATTTAAAAGAGAATGTTGTGAATAAAACGAATTTTCAAGTCTAACGCAAACATTGCTAGGAATCCAAAATTTGAACAAACATAACTCAAAAGTTATCATTCCTATTATACAATTATCAGTTTTCAACTCCGTAATCTTCAATTCCAAATTCAGAAAGCAAGGGAACTCCTGGATCAAGTATTGATGCAAACTAGCCTTCGTGGAGTACTTATTGCTGGAACTAGCCCACATTTGCGCTACATGGAGAAGAACACCACGGTTAGCTCGACGGAAAGGGATTCGAACCCATAATCCATCTATCAATAACGATATTTTACAGCATTGTAGTCGGTGCGAGCAGGAAGCAAAATTCTTATTAACGAGCCACGAATGGGATTCCAACCTGGGTCGCCTCATTGGGTTTTTTCACTACTTGGGATTTTTCGAAACACTTTAGATTCGTCATCATGATCATAGTTGGCCAGACAGCCCAATGTGGGCCAATGCCTTCCTCTGAAGATTTCTCCTTAACGATTTCCGATTTATCTTTGGTCTCCAATTCTTTTCTTTAATTGCAAGAAAATCAGACTCCACCGAGTGAGCCCATCTCAACCGCTGACTTCCCCGCTTTCTTGTAACAGCAAATGCAAAGTCTTGGCTCTATAGAGAGACAGAACGTTCCAACTTCCAATTCTCACACTTTAGATTAGTGGTCACCAAACTTATGAAACTTCAGAGCTATTATACAGTTTTTAAATTTTTCTGCTGGCTACCAATACCTGAAGAAATATCAACTTTTTAAACAAATTCTTAAAGTTTGATTTTTGTCTTTTAATAAACACTTCTAGAAAACATAAATCAATAAAATTCAATTACAGAAAATGTACCCGGTCTCACGATCAACGGTTTGGGTTTACTGCTCCAGATCTACCTCCCTGGAAAATCTTATTTTTCTGACACTTTTGGAAGTGTTATAAAAAAAAAGGTTAAAATATGCTTTAAAATAAAAAATAAAAGTACCACAAAATCTAAAAAACAAGCACTAAAATTGAGAGAGAAAAAAGATCTCAGATAAAAAAAGATGTATAGCAGCAAAAAAAAAAGTACTTGACATTTAAATAAGAGCCTTATAATACATTATTCTTTCTTTTTCTTTTAAAGTTTCAGTATTTTAACTAAAATGGAAAGAACTAAAAATTATAAAAGTAACTTTAAAAAAAAAAACTTAACTTCCTTGCTTTAACTTTTTTTAAAGATAAATTGACATGATGACTTAAGGAGAAAATAATTCCGCAAACTCCTCTTAGACTAGGTATTGCAAACACTTTATGAGAAACCCGAAGACACGTTGGGAAAAAAAACACTGTTGAAATCATTAAAAAAAGCACTTCACCCATAGTAATATTTCAATCTTACATTAAGCCATATTTAAAGGCTTTGCTGCAGTAATAGAAAACGATTATTCTGACGGATTTATCCATAGTACTAAAAAAAAACGATAACGGACAATTTACAGAATCACTATTTCGAATTTAGCACAAAAGAACATTACCTTTCTATTGGCAAAGTAAGCATTTCTTACAAATTTTATAGAAAGAATAAAGTCTCGATAAGAATATAATATTTCGCTTAAAAATGGAATAAAAAGCTTTTTTGTGGACAAATAATAAAATACAAGAGAATTAAAGCAGTAAAAAAAATAATGTTCCAATTTCATTCCAATAATTTTTATAAATTTCCATATTGCGCATGAACTGTTTTTCAATTCATTTATTTTATTTTATTTTTTACCTAGAAAACATAAGGATTGAACAAATCTGTATTTTTTATCGATCATGGGTGAATTAAGTTTCTGAGTGAATTGAAGCTCTATGAATTGGGGAATTGAATTGAGGCTCTATTACGATAACAAAATATATACATACAAAAATATGTTTTGGTAATTTTTAATTATAAAAAACAGTTTAATAGGTACCAAAAAATTTGTTAGATTATCGAAATAATTTTTACTAAAATATATAATCCAAAAAAAGTAGTTTGAAATTTTTCTTTCCATTCATATTCAAAAATTTATCAATATTTGATCCTGGTAAATTAAAGAAATTTCATTGATGAATAACTGCATCTCTTAGATCTAAGGGGCCATTCAAAAAGTACGTACGCAAAAATGGAGAAATTTTATCCCCCTCTCCCCCTTCGTACATAACCGTACAAAAAGTCTTACTCCCCCCCCCCCCTTAGAGTACTTACATTTTATTAGTCTTCCCCCCTTTTTCATAAAAATTAAAATAATTATGTTTTAAATAAAATTAAAAATTATTTAATATAAATTATTAATTTAAATTATTTTAACAATAGCTCCCAACTTTATGTACGTACTTTGTACAATACCTCCCCCCCTCCCAATCACACAAAACCGTACAAAATAGCAAATCCCCCCCCCCTTCGGGATGTACGTACTTTTTGAACGGCCCCTAAATAACTGCAAATAAGTGCAAATTTGCAAAAAAAAATATTGTATGGAGGTGTTAGGAAGATTTTAGCTTCATCGCAGAAAAAGACACCGGTATTCCATGCTGTATTTCAAAACCATAAATTATTAAAATGCTAAATATAATATTTCTCACTTATTTTGACCAAAATTAATACAAAATAATGAAAAAATATGGAAAATATTTTTATTAAAAATCTAACATCTAAGTAAGGATAAACAAAATTTAAAATCATAATTTAAATTTTAATGTTCTTATTGAAGTTTAATAATCTAATTTACGAATTCACATCAAAATTCTAATGTTCTTTCAAGCTTAAAATATTCTATTTCATATTTGTTCTCAACTTCAAAGCTGTTATTAAAATCAGTTATTTAAATAGTTACATAATCTTCATTTTTCGATTTTTTAGTTTGGATTTTAAGGTTTCTCTTCACTTTGGTGCTTCTTATTCATCAAAGTGGATGGTAAAACAAAACAAACTTATTTTAACAGTGATTACATCAAGAGTAACTATTTTAACATTAATTATTCTAACATTAAATATTACAACTAATTTACGTAGTGCATTTTATTACGTTATCAAACCTGACTTTCATTATATGTTTAATAATATTCTTACATGTAAACAATGTCTTTAGATAACTAAACAGAGGAATAAGAAGACAAAAATAATCAAACAACCAAACGGCTACCACTTTCCCCGAAGAAAAACATTAAATAAGATTATCAGATACGAACACAGAAGCCCAATTTTCTTGCCTTCATTACTCAAGCTGTGAAACAACTCAACGCCTATTGCAGTGTTTTAATATTAAAATATTTCGCCAAGTTTTAATTAAAAGTAAGAATTGTTACATCACCTTCCATTGACATCAAAAACGATAGAAAAAGAACATCTTGTAGAACAATAATCTTCTTTCTTGTAATTAGCAAAAAGAACATTTCCCTGTTATTGACAAAGTAATCAACTATTCAACAAATGATTTCCACGAGTTAAAAAAGTAAGCGTTCTTCAATTATAAGTTTCTCTTCTTACTGGCTCGCTGTTTTTTAAGAAAAACGTTATTTCCATTTTTCTCATTATTAGAGAAAGAACTTAATTAAGAAGTTCTGTTAATAGCCGAGTCTTATAAGAATGGACATAACTAAAAAGAGCGAGGAAATTTACGCGCATGTTTGAAAAGACATGAAATAAAAAAAAAAATAAGATTAAATTATGGAATTCTTTTTATCTCGGAAAACACAGATTCAAATTATTAAAGAATAAAGTAATATAAATTAGCTTTTTTTCCAATAACTTTTTATTTTTCAAACTTAAAAAAAAAACAGATTTAGGAGAATTCGTTTTTTTTAACAAGTGTATGTGAGCTTTAATTAAACTTGGAGAGAAAAATTATTTGCATTATTTTTTTAGATTTTTCAGATTTAAACTAGTTTGACCATGCAATATAAATTACCGTAAATGATTATTCGAAATTTTTATTATTCATAGTGCTTTTAACTTTTAATAAATTTAAGTATTTACTTCATGCATCATTAAAAATGTTTCGTTAATATAAGGATTGTTTATTTTTGAATATAAAAAGCTGGCAATTGATATTTAGGCAATTTCGTAATTGATTTCGAAAATGTTTTTAATATAAATATATTTATATTTATCAATTCATTAACTACACCTTAAATAATTCATTGCCGATTGGGTTGATAAATGATTTATTTTAGAGTAAATAGTTTGAACACCGTTTTTATCTTTATTATTGTTTAGTTAATCGAATAAAACTTTCCCAGGATGGGGGGGGGGGGGATAAAGACAAATGTAAACGAACTAAGTTTTGTCTTTCACAAAATGTCTGGACAGACCCCTGGTAAAGAATAACATCATCGAATAACTTTTCCTCAACACCGGTCAAAGTATAGAAATTGCTGAGTGATTTTCGCCCCAAAACTGGAGATAATAATGAAATTTAGGAATGAATATGTCCCAAAACAACAAGGCAAAATATTGAAATAGTTGAATGACTTCAATTCAACACTAGGTCAAATATGGAAACTGAGGAATGACTTCAATTCAGCACAAGACAAAATATGAAAATTGAGGAATGACTTCAATTCAGCACAATGCCAAATATCGAAACCGAGGAATGACTTCAATTCAGCACTAGGCCAAATATGGAAACTAAGGAATGACTTCAATTTATCACAAGACAAAATATGAAAATTGAGGAATGACTTCAATTCAGCACAAGGCAAAATATGGAAACTGAGGAATGACTTCAATTCAGCACTAGGCAAAATATAGAAATTCAGGAATGACTTTTCTCCAACATTATTAAAAATAATGAAGTCAGGGATCGACGTCGTCACATCACCAGGCAAAGTATAAAACCTTAAGAATCTTTGTTTCTCACAAAATCAGGAAACTAAGATATTTTCGATATTGACCTGCAGCGGATTTTAGTTCTGTAATTTTCGCGGATTCTGGTAAACGGAATGTGTAGTGATATAAATAAATAGAGAGTAGCGTATACACAACTTACATGATTTTGACACGTAGTGAAACAAATTTGCTAATTCACTCTGCTTCGTAAAATAATGTTTTCTAGTGGTGACGAAATTTAAGTTATTATTAGTTTAGTATTTTTCATTATAAGTGATTTCTTAAATACTACATATTAAAAATTCAAAGTTGTTGCTTCTAGTGCCACTTACCAATATCAGCAAGCCTGCTTTGTGAAACCAAGCGAATTTAAGGCAGAGGGTGAGTTTCTTGTTTTTTAGTGGCGCCATCTATGGCCAAGAATACGACTCCAGTCACACACACGTTACAGCCTATATGTAGGGCGGACCCATTCATACATACATTTATCTACAGATCGTAATTTTGACCTGAACCAGAGAACAATCAATCAGTACCCCCAGAGGTATAATTTCTTAAGGGAAGATGGAGGACTTAGTGACCTGAAAGATTTAACGTGCATCAAACACCATTTACTACATGGGGAGTCTTCGGTCGGGGGGGGGGGAATCGAACTCGTGTCCTCTTCCACATGGGCCCAATGCCCTAACAACCAGGCTATTTTGACCCAAAAATCATATGAAATGCAATTTTATAGCAATTATCTTGTCGTGAATCTTTTAAAGAGTGGGTGCAAGTTTTACTATTTCTATCACTACCAAATTATTAAAACTTCAGTGGTAAGCGGAGCAGTTGGCATCCATCCCTGGTGAAAAAGCGAGATTTGAGTAATACTTCACCAAGTATGGTAACTGATTCCACCATTATCTTTTACAGCCCTAATTTGTACAATATTAAAGCTTCTTTCTATGCTTCTCTTTCCATACAAAAATTCTATATGACGGTAATGAAAAATAAAATTGCTTTAACACAAAAAGAATTTGTTGGAAAACACTTACCTTAAGTAGAAAACTCTTTTTTAAAGTCTGCGTGCTTTTGCATATTTTTGTTAACATTTCCCGACGACATATTGTCTCAGAGGATAATTTTGGACAAGACGATTTCTCATCACTTGGCGATACAACCAGCTCTGTCACCTGAAGGAAAAGAAAGTTCGGAATTTTATGAAAACCCCACCGCATTAGGGCTAATTCTTAAAACAATGTTACTGAAATATCAGAACAATCACAGAACAACATTTTATCAAATTAATCATTCAAAAATTTTGATAAAAAAGTGCGTATAAGGCAAAAATTTGATTCCGAAATGTTCATGTATACGTAATGAAACAGTTAAAAATTCCGACCTTTAAAAACCATGTTTTCTATCCAAATAACTTTGTATGTGAGTCTTAGTATATAAAAATCTATAACTGTTTGCAAACTTTTTACAAAATGTTTTATTTTATTAAAAAAAATATACGATATTAAAAATCTTTACAGAATAAATTTATATTTTATCAGCCTAGCCTAATCATTAAATTTGAAAAAGAAAACTTAAT
Organism: Parasteatoda tepidariorum; assembly: GCF_982258835.1. NCBI lineage: Eukaryota > Metazoa > Arthropoda > Arachnida > Araneae > Theridiidae > Parasteatoda > Parasteatoda tepidariorum. The sequence goes on from NC_141759.1 coordinate 54,860,884, forward strand.
ATCTATTCAATATCACTTCGGCAGGTTTTTGTCCATCACTTGTTGTACAATGGTTTAAAGTGCTAGATTTTATTCATTTTTTATTTGAGCATATGTAAGTTGCAAGTTAGTATTGATATCATCGGTTGCTATGACGATATTATGGAACAAATTTTTGTGTAAATGAAAAGGGAAAAGTGTTGTTTCTCGTTTTTTGTAAAATGGAGTCAGAATTATTTTATTTTAGTTAGTAGTAGTTTTTTAGTAGAGAAAGACATAATATTGCGATTTCTGGTAGAGCTTATTAGCAGTAATGTAAGCAAATAAAAGTAAAAATAATATTTTATTGGTAAAACTAAGAAATAGATTTGATAAATGATAATTTTTATGAATTTAAAAACGTCTTAATAAATTTTATTCAAAAAACATTTCTAAACCACTTAGCAGTGTCTTTATACGTTATTTAAAATTGTTTGTGGGTAACTACTAAAACTTTTCAACGTAATTCAAGAAATAGTCATATTTTTTTTCAAATTTAAGTAAAAAAGTGCACACAGATATTAAAGTAATTTCCACTCTAAGGAAATTTATTTACGTAATATTGAGAAATTATTTTCAGCTTTACCTCTCTTGACCATCCATGTTGCTTCTCACATCCATCAAGAATACACGTGACATTTTTCTTTCTGACAACGCAGTCTTGTGGGCAGTCTAAGGAACAGGACATCTTGGATTCTGGTACATCCCAGAAATGTTCACACGCTGAAATGTCCACTTCATTTTGGGTCGTGGTGAATATGCAGCTGATTTTTCGCTCCGCCAAACCAGGCAGCGAGACACCAGTGCATGGAACAGATGAGGAATGAATTGTTTTAGGATTACAAGATGACCATTTGCCGATTCTCCACCTATACGGAATAAGAAAGTAAGGTTTGGATTTATAACTGCGGTGGATATGTTAAGAATTTTTTGCCGCGCAATTGCACAAAGATCTTTTGAAAATTAAATAACGAATCTTTAGTTAATTTATCACGGTTTCACCTTGAGTCAATAAACACCCTCAAATAGCTGCTGTAGTGGTCTAACAGGGGGCCCACTTAAGTTAATAACCACCCTTAAATAGTTGTTTCCAAACTCATAAAAGATTTTAGGATCAGTAAAGTGGCCAGAGTTACAAGATGAGGTTTTAGAAAGCTAAACAGGGTGCCCACTTAAGTCCATAACCACCCTCAAATAGCTGCTGCAATAACTATAAACTAACAATAGCTGCTGCAATAACTATTTTGAAACAGCAATTGCTGCTTCAAAATTAGAGATGCAACATACAAATATTTGGTATTTAGCCTATGCTGCTGAACGCAGAATATTCAAAAATAAAGGAAAGGACGAATAAAGGAAGAAGAGTCTGCCGAAGACAAAACTTAATTCGTGTACATCTGTCTTTCTTGTTTTCGCCCCTGGGATTAACAAAACAATAATGAAGATAAAAAAATTTGTGAAGGATCCGATTCAAAGAAAAATCATTTTGTGAAGGGTTCGTTTTTAAGTTAAAATATTTTGTGAAGGGCTTGTTTTTATGAAAAGATATTTTGCGAAGGGTCCGTTAACGGACCCAAATTTCTTCTAAACAGACCCCTGGATAAAAAAATCGAAATTTTCATTGAAATTGCCGATTTTTACCCAGCAATCTAGAGATACCTTTAATAGAGGGATTTTGCAGTTTTACGTATGAAGTAACACGTAAGCTCACTTACGTAATTTATTTACTTGATAACTTACGAAAGTGAGTGCACGTTAACTATTCCATTACTTTTGATAATTTAATATTGTGCACTTCATCGACACTGGCACAAAATCCACACTGAGGTTTACCAGAAATTCAGGATTTCAAAATTTCAGTTTTTATTCCCTTACATTTAGTAAAAATTAGAAAACTGGAAAGTAAATTTAACGAATAAGGGGTTTTTATGTCACGTTTTAAGGAATGATAAAATTACCGAATTTTGCCACATTAACCAAACTTTATCACATATTATAAAACCTTATTTCATTCTGAATTTAACCATATTCATTACTAGAGATCAATGGCAAGAATAGCGATCGTTTTGGTATTCCAAAAGAGCTAGAATCACAGCAAATTTTACCATATTGCGGTAGTTCTGACCATAATTTTTTTCTCATTGCAGGAGCGCATTCGCAGATACTCGAAAGCTTACGTAAGGGGGCACATGGCATGATAAGTAAAACTTTAAAATTTTTCTAATACTTACTTAAGGAATTCTTTATGTTTTTCACAAACTTTAAAACAGTCTTCAGTCGAAGAAGGTTTTTTGGACTCAATACAATTTGAATTATCTACTTCTAAGGAACCAGTGGGATCATGGCAGATGGCATGACGGACTCTTTTACCGAACCCACAATTTCCGATCGTCTTGCAAGAGCTCCAAGAGCCTGAGGAAAGCATCATTTAAAATAAAAATGTTCACATGAATTAACAAATAAAATAAATTAAAAAAAAAAAAACGTTTGAAGCAATAGCCCAAAACTTAAAAAAGTGCATAATTATTTGTTCCTTGCTGTCGCTAACTCAATTCAACTGTGACTTTTTTTTCTCAAAATTAAGTCATACGGAATAAGTAATATATTTCATCGAAAAATATGTTTACCTTAAGATGGAACTAAATTATCTTTGTACTTTATTTATGAGATTACTAGACTTAGATTGATACCCCCTTTATTACAAAGTTAGACTGTTATAAAAATTCTAGTCATTGCTAACAATAATAGCTAGATGCAGAATTCACGGCGCTATTGCTGGATGCAGAATTAACAGCGTCACCCTACAGCATTATCTTAATAAATTAAAATTTGTCAGCATTTCTAAAACAGTCTGACAGATATTATTATAAAAATTAGGCTTAATCTAACATGTATTTAACAGCATTAGCATACATAAGGTAGAAAAAAAATTAAAATTTCGTACTTTAACTGAACTTTTTTTATATTTTTTAAATAAATGGAATAATCGAAATTCAAAAAATGGAATAGTTCGCAATGCAGTCAACAAGTAAATATAGTTTTCCAAAATAAAGAATTAATTTTTTAATTTTTTGTTGTCCTTAAATTCTTTATTTTCAGAAAATTTCAGTTAATTAAAAAACATTATTTGGATTTCTTCGGTTTCTTTCGCTTATATATCTGAAAATTGGTAAACAAATTTTGCAAAACCTAAACAATTAGCAATCGATTAAAAATGATTTTTCTGTTTCTCTTATTTGTAACATTTTAGGCTTTTTTTTAAAAAAACTGATAGGAAAAATAATCTTTAGGTACTGTGTTAATTTTCAATTTTTAAATCTGAGAAAAAAAATAATCCGTAGATGCTCTGATAATCTGCAGCGCCCGTTGCCGTGCTTGTTGCCGGGATTATAAATTATTACAGTATCTGCTTACTTGCGAAGAATAAAAATTGAGTCATCATGAAAAATATTGATGAACATTTGTAATCTTCAGCTATTACTATTACGATTTTTTTTTAAAAATTCTATTATAATATAAAAAATTTTTTTGAAAAAAATAACTCTTCTATTAGAAGAAGAGATTAATGAATTCATGATAATAATAACGTTAATAGCATTAATTATTTTTAATTTTTTTATCGAAAAAGAATGAAAGGAAAAAATATGTATAATACATCTCATGATATATAATTATATAAAGGAGATCCTATTGCATATGGAAATGTCATTAATTAATGCGCATTATAATGCGAACTTCAAAATTTTTTTGAATGGATTTAATATTATTACTTCTTGACAAACGAGAAGAGGAAACTTTAGAAAAAAAAAAACACTTGAATGTATTTTCTAAAACAAAAAATAAGAAATTAGTAAGTGATTTAAATAAAATTAAAAAAAGAAATTTAAGAGTGTGCTGTTATTCTATCAACCTTTTAATTGAAATCTGATCTTTTTGAATACTTTATTTTTTTAAGCATTTTATTTTTTTTAAACTGATATTAATTTCTGACTGACTTAATATTCTCATATTGTTTTATTTCAAACAAGATGTGAATACGAATGAAATTTGATTAATCGAAAAATGATAGTTGCTGTTTTTATTCTTTTAGAATAATCATTTTGTTGCTGATTTGAAAGGTTTCGAATCAAATCTATCGATTTGATTAAGTTTCTTGGAATTTGCTGATTTGAGCAAGTTATTTCTGTAAATTTGAAGATTTTCAAAAAGTGAATTTGATGAAATTTGTAAATTTTAATCTATTTCTGATTAAGTGGAGTCGAATAGTCTTATTTGTTATCTTAATTACTGATACGAATCTTTTAATTTGATTCCTCCCGATGATTTGTTTAATCGTCTGGTACAGTTTAACTGTTTATTCCAACTCGATTTTAAATTTTATTTATTTATTTTACTTACTACTCTTCCAGACATATGAATTCGGAGCAGTTATTAGAGCTGCTGTAGTAAATTGTCGGCATAAAGAAAAGATCAAAATAAGAGTGAATTCAAGAATCTCAACAACAAGTAGCTTCATGTTTACATATCTGAAAATAGATAAATGAATAAAATTTTAAAATCTAACATTGAATGTAAATAAAGCAGAAATTTTTTTTATTTCATGGCTGCTAATAAACAAATATAATATTTATACACTAAAGAAGTACTATACACTAATATTAAATGCATCAGTATTCTAATTCTGCGGAACAACTCATAAGATGGCTTCCCAATTAAGAGTGTAAAAAAATTAATATTAAGTGTACCATTATTCTAGTTCTGTCTGACAACTCATAAGATGGCTTCCCAATAAAGAGTGTAAAAAAAATTCAAAATAAAAAGTAATATTTTTAAAAACCACGTTTTAGTAGTGGAGAATAATAATTAAGAAAAAAATTGAAAAACGAAAAACGTGGGGCGCATGAAATACATAACAGTAATGTTATATTAGTGTGTGTATGTGTGCTCTTGAGAATATGTGTATGTATATCAGTAATTGTAATTGTATCTGAATGTGGATGTGGAATATGCTTTTGTATATGCATATGTATGTGGATGTATATGTGGCTGTGCATGTATATGAGTAAGAAAATGTGTATATGTATGTGTATATGTACTGTTATGTATTTCATGCGCCCCACGTTTTTCGTTTTTCAATTTTTTTCTTAATTATTATTCTCCACTACTAAAACGTGGTTTTTAAAAATATTACTTTTTATTTTGAATTTTTTATTTTAAGCTATGATATTTTTAATTTTTAATTTTTATTTTATATTTTTAAAAAATTATTATTTTTTAATTATTATTCTTCACTACAAAATACGTGGTTTTTAAAAATATATATTTTTATTTAGATTATTTTTCTTAATCAAGAGTAGTCAAAACTACTACAAGACCACTACTAAAGTAATAGAACTTTTATTTTAAATTAGGGATGCAAAAATCTTTATAGAAAAACAATTCGCGATCGCAACGAACTATAGGGGGCGTTGTTGTGTGAGCCGCTTACCTGCGATTTCTATATGAACCGTCATTCAGTTACTCTGGAGACGTCGTTAACGTAGCGTGTAGCATTGCAACGTTCCTTCTTTATTGTGGCTAATTAAATTTAAAAAGGAAAAATGCTTGATATTCTTTCTTCTGCAAACGAAAACTAAATGGTATCTCTTTTTATTAGAGAAGGAATATCCAAAACGCATCGGAAAAATATTTGTACATTAACAGAAAAAAATATGTATATTTCTTATAAGAGTTAAAACCTAATTTCCCGAGAAATAGTATTACTAAATTTAATGATATAACATGAAAGGCCCATTTAAACTTTACATTCTATAGTTTTAAGAATCATATTACTTCAAAAATTAAAATGAACAAAAAGTATACATAAGCCTCATAATTTTATGAAATTTAATTTTGTAAACAAAGTTTTTTGACAACAATTTTTATCAAAGAATTTCAAGTTTCAATAAAAATCATTATTTAGAAACTAAGAAACGTAAAATAAAGAATGCTGACGAAACAAAAACAAAAAAAAACAATTCTTTTTTGTCGCCATTTTTAGTGCTACGAAAATTCGTCTTTGGGATTTGCCAAAAACAAAACAAGAAGCAATTTTATTTTTTCAGGAGGGAAATATTTTACCGAAAAAACGAAAATGTACCAATTCCTACAACATAAAACTTTATCTTGGTAAACGTACGTTTTGGAAATGTTATTTCATTTGGAATCTTATTTATCAGAGTTCATATGGCGATATGATTGTTTTGAATCTATGCTAAACTCTATATCGGCTCATTTTCCACCGAAATCCGATTGACTATTTTGATTTTAAATAAAGTGTTTTATTTTATGAATTGTCGCAAAAATTTTAAGTGTAGATTGGCGGCACTTAAAAACCGCCAAATCTGTAGCGGCGGTGGCGTTAATAAGTAAGTACCGAATTTTTATTCCATACTTTTCTGAATCATATTACTTCAAACATTGGAATATACAAGAAGTATACATAAACACATAATGTTATACCATTTAATTTTTCAGAAAAAGTATTTTGAGAACAATTTTTATCAAAAAATTATAAACTAAAAAACGGAAAATAAAGAATTCTTAGGATAAAAAAACGATTTTAAGAATTCTTTACATTGAAATAAAAACTTTCATATTGTTTCTTTTTTTATTATTCTTATAGTTCTTAATCAGACGTAAAAAACCATTCTGTAGAGAACCAACATCAAATGAAAAAAAAAATATTTACAAGCAAATTTTTTATTGTAAAAATCATTGCACTTACCTGATTTATAATTCCCGGAGAATTCCAAAATGATAAGTTTCTTGTTTGAAAACTTTATTCTCAAATAATATATGCATAGTTTATCCCTTCATTACTTTTAGATAACATACTACACAGTAAAATTTTATAATTGATATGAATTTGAATATGTAGCTAAAAACAGAATAGCTGAATTCTAGTTGAACTTATTCTTTCAAAACTAAAGAAAACGATTAAAATTAATTAAGAATCAGCACAAATGGCACTATTTCAAGTAACTTGGATAATTTTTTATTGTTGTTTTCCGAATTATATGGATACAGAAATATATAAACTGCTGTTTGTAGAAAATGCAACACCATGAAGGAATCATCAGAATCAAATGAAATTCGCAGCAAATGTCAATTATAGGATATTATGCAAATTAATAAAGTTTCAGAGCCATCGCGCGTGCGTGGCGCGCGCAGCGCCCTCTGAATTGATGCTGAAAGCGTATAAATAAAGTGCTGTAGCGGGACGTTGAAAATAGTCTATGATTATTTGTTAGTGGCAAACGTTTAGTGAGACCTGAGTATGCCTCCACGACGGAAGAATAAGAAATTCAAGCAACTTACGGAGTTTGAACGAGGGAGGATAATCGGCCTTCGAGAAGGAGGATTTTCCTATCGCGCAATAGCAGCTCGTATGCAGCGGAACAGTTCCACAGTGATGCGAGTTTGGAAGCAGTGGACCGACGAGCACCGAACAACTCGAAAAACAGGCACTGGACGACAGAAGGTGACGTCAGAGCGCGATGATCGACACCTGCTCCGCATGGCGGTGAATGATCGCACAGCTTCCTCCAGGCAGCTGGCAGCACATTGGTCTACTGCTACAGGTGTACAATTGTCGGCTTCGTCAATTCGTCGTCGTCTGCTGCGCCGTGGATTGCGTGCAAGGGTGCCATTATACAGGATTCCCCTCACGGCGGATCATCGACGGCTGCGTCGGCAGTGGGCTCTTGAGCACAGAGACTGGCGAGCTGATTGGCACCAAGTTGTCTTTTCAGATGAATCACGCTTCAATTTGTGGACCCATGATGGCCGTGTTCGTGTTAGACGTTATGCCGGTCAACGCTGCCTTCCTGAGTGTATTATTGAACGACATAGTGGTCGAACACCCGGAGTTATGGTCTGGGGTGCGATTTCGTATCATGGACGATCCAATTTGATACGAATTGAGGGTAATCTCAATAGCAACAGATACGTCCGTGAAGTGCTACAGCCCGAAGTCGTTCCTTTCCTTCAAGGCATCCCTGGAGCTATCTTTCAGCAGGATAATGCACGCCCACATGTTGCGCGGACTGTTAGAGACTTCTGTTCAGCACAACGCATGCAACTTCTTCCTTGGCCTGCTTATTCGCCGGATATGTCGCCTATTGAGCACGTGTGGGATATGGTTGGTCGGCGTCTCACTCGTGATCCGCGTCCTGCAGTTTCCAAAGACGAACTTTGGTTGCGCATACAAGCGATATGGAATTCTCTTCCTCAAGCAGATATTCAACATCTGTTTGACTCCATGCCACGTCGTATAGCAGCACTTATTGCAGCGCGTGGTGGCTGCACCAAATACTGATTTCGGACGCTTAATTTGTTTCTTTTGTTTTGAAAATTTCATCATTTATTTGTATCAGTACAAGTCGTTTCTGCATTAAATTTCATTTGATTCTGATGATTCTTTCATGGTGTTGCATTTTCTACAAACAGCAGTTTACTATTCTATAACGAAGAAGAATATGCTATAACTATTACAATTCTGTATGTTCTGAATTCATATCTATTCACTGGAATGACGAAAGCAATGTTGACTTCACTTTAATTCGTAATGAATTGAAGACAGAAGAAATGCATTTTACCTAAATACACACATCTGTAACAGTATCCGAAATCGGAAGTCATCAGTTGCAAGTTTGTTGATAATAGAAATTAAAAATTATTGATTAATTTCTCTTCAAATGTTTGGCGTGTTCTGTTCCTGAAAGATTTACTAATATTCTGGAGATTTTTTTCAAGTTCTTCGGCCTTTTCCTTAGGGAAATTTTGTTTCTTATTTGCTGCTAAAAAATGGCGTCTGATTCAGTCAATGACTTTGATGGAACTAAATGAAAACGTGATAAATTAATGTCTGATATTTACAGGCTCCCGCTAGACGGCGTACTCGAGCGTTGCGATCGCGAATACCTTTACGACTTTCATTAGTTTTATGCTGATGACAACCAAAACAATCTGGAAATGAAGGAGGAAAAACTGGATCCTACCACGTGATTTTTCAGCCAATAAAAATACTCCGACAACGAAAATATTTTCACCTGACACGTAATAATTTGAAATAATGGAATCGACAACAAAAGAAAATCTCGAAAATATTTTTTTTTTAAATTTTAATTTTATTTTACTTTGCATGTCTTTTTTCTCTTCATTTTCATGCATTGTCATCCAATTCTGAACTGTGTGCTAAATTTGAAGTTTCTAGCTAGTCGGGAAGTTAGTTTAAAATCGATTACAAAATTCCACCCGGACAGACATACACGAAGGCAAGTTTATATAAACGTGGTAAAATACTAACATTTGAAATGAAAAAAAGTTTGAAGAATAAAATATAATAATTATAAAACCTTTTTTTCTAAATACGTGGAGACTATTTCTGCTTTTAAATGAGTCATTGATTAAAAGTAATACCACGAGGGAAAGAAAAACTTTTTAATTTTATGAAATTTTTTTTCTTTGAACGGAAAAACACAACATTTAACAAATATTTCATTTTTGTCACATAAGAACTTTTGAAGTTGTAAAATGTGTCAGTCGGTTCGTTGAGTACAATAAACTAAATGCCTGCCAGAGAATTAAACGCTCACCTCCGAATGAAAAAAACCTAGATTCGAATTCCAGCGATGGCTGGTTGATTTTATACTAATCCCGACTTTTTTTTCGACTTCACCAATGCGATTGGTGGAGAAAAATATCCTCAGAAGTTGAAAGATCATTAGCAAACCCGCCAACTTCTTTTTTTCTCAGAGGTTGATTTTTTCCCAATAGGTAGTAATATGACAACCAAATCACAATTACAAGTAGAAATATTTTTATATTTTGCTAGAGCTTAAGCGAAGAGAGCTTTAGTATTAATTTATACTTCAGGGGTCTGTCCAGACATTTTGTGAAAGGTCCGTTTTTCGCGAAATTGTGAAAAAATTACTCACGTTCTTTCAACCAGGGTCCGCTTTTATGAATTTGTGCAAATAGGGTTCGTTATTGCAAAAAAAAATTTTTTTTCAACCATTGCGCAATCCCCAGAAAGCTTAAATTATCCGCAAATGTTTTAGTGAAGATAAAATTATAAATTTTCTTATCTTCACGATATGTCGCAATAGTTTATATATATATACAGGGGTGCATTTCGTAAAGGGTCCAGTTTTCGTGAAATTGTGAAAAAATTACTCACATTCTTTCAACCAAGGTCCGCTTTTATGAATTTGTGCAAATAGGATCCGGTTATGGCAAAAAAACTTTTTCAATGAGTTTTTAAATTGTAAATAGATACAAGATTATGCTCAACACTGTAAAATTATAATTAAAAAAATTAAATTTTAAAAAATAAACAACAATTGCTGCTTCTAAATTAGAGATGCAACATACAAATATTTGGTATTTAGCCTATACTGCTGAACGCAGAATGTTCATTTCGGACGAATAATGGAAGAATCGTCTGCCGAAGACAAAACTTAATTCGTTTAAATCCATTTTTCTTGTTTTCTGCTCTGGAAAGGGTTTATTCGATTAACAAAATAATAATGAAGATAAACAAATTTGTGAAGGGTCCGATTAAAAGAAAAATCATTTTGTGAAGGGTCCGTTTTTAAGTTAAAATATTTTGTGAAGGGTCCGTTTTTAAGTTAAAATATTTTGTGAAGAGTCCGTTTATAAGAAAAGATATTTTGTGAAGGGTCCGTTAATGGACCCAAATTTCTTCTAAACAGACCTCTGTACTTAAATAACTTTTGAGAATTGGTGGTCAAAATTATGCTACCACTTTAATTATATAATCTTCCGGAACAATTCGGAAGAGTTGACAGCTAGGTCATGGGTTAGATGCTTTTGTTGTTGGACTAACTCTAGGAGGTTTTCTTCTTCACGCAACGCTAATAAGGGTTAGTTACATCGAAAATTTCTCCTCGCAGTTAAGCTTGCGTCAGGTGTTCCCTAGTCTTTCTGGTTGGATTCAAAATTACTGGGGTACAGAGTTGAACAATAATAAGCTGTTCAACGTAGTTAATAAAATAAAATATGTAGTATTCAAAGAAATCAACAATACAAAAAAGATGATCGATACTATATTACGTTTTTCTGCCTTACCTGTGATAAATATTAAACCAGAAGAATTTGTACAATTTGAAAAAGTAAATACTTTCTTTTGGTTAAAAAGACATTGTAGCCTTATATAGTTAAAAACTTAACGACTTTATTCACAAAATACTAAGATTTAGAAATATGACTCTGGTTTTAGAATATGATTTAAGAAAATCAATTAAATATTTCAATATTAAAATCACATAGTCTAACTTAACTTTGAAAACTATTTATAATTACAATTTGAATTGGAACTTATAAGTAAAGCAACTAAATCTTATTTTCCATCAAATAACATGCAATAAAAATATTAACATGTAAAATTGGCAGGCTGCAACAATTTTCAATGATAAATTACAAAAGAATGGTAACTAAAAAAAAAAAAAAGCTTTTTTTAAAATTTCATACATATGACGCCATTCTGTTAAATTATATTGAAAAGATTTTTTCAAAAAAAAAAAACCTGTTAATCAGTACCTATTAATTTTTAATCGCATTGAAAAGAATGCAAATATTTTATCACAAAGACAATCCACACTAATTGCAAGAACATCTCGAAATAAAATCTTACGTTACATTGTCACGCTACACACTCGACTTGGCCGCCTAAGTTGCTCAACTATTATTATTCAAAACTATATCGATTGGCGAGAAATGTTAGAATTCTCTTTCACGCTTTTATGATCAAATCTAAGATGCGATTCGATGTTTAGCCGGAGTCCTTCGCCAAACAGTAGTAAGTGACATTGGGCATTGTTAATTTCTAACTATGCCAATGGCGAACCAGAGCTGGAGAAACGCAAGATTCTGCGCCATCAAATGAGATGCAACAAGGAAACTGACTTAAAGGACAGGGCTTGGTCTATATATGCATATTAATGATTTGCTCTGCAACTGATACTTTTCTTAAAATGAATTGGGCATATGAAAATTATACAGTAGCGGTTCTTCGTCTACAAACATGGCATTAAGAATTTTGTATCTGTGTTACAGTTTAGATTGCAGTAAATGTTAGGGAGTTAATGCCTTTAGAATAATGAAATATATAATTGCACTTAAGTTTAAGTGCATACACTTCTTGTTTCAATGTACACCTTAATTTGAATACTTCACCTTATGCAAATGGTTTTACTATTACTTGAGCTTTACAAGTGGCAATGCTAATATTTCGTGCTTTACAAACGCGAATCCTCTATTTTATAAACTTAATTTTAATACCTAATACAATGGAAAATTTACGCTTGGTGCAGTGTAAACTTAAATTAAAATTCTAGGGGTCTTTCCAGACATTTTGTGAAAGGTCCTTTTTTGTAAAATTGAGAAAAAATTACTCGTAATTTGTGAATATAAAATAAACGTTCTCACATTCTTTCAACCAGGGTCCGCTTTTGTGAATTTGTGCAAATAGGGTCCGTTATTGCAAAAAAACTTTTTCAAGGAGTTTTTAAATTATAAAGACATACAAGATTATGCTCAACACTGTAAAATTATAATGAAAAAAATTAAATTTTAAAAAATAAACAGCAATTGCAGCTACTAAATTAGCGATGCAACAAATAAATACTTGGTATTTATCCTGTACTGCTGAACGTAGAATATTCATTTCAGACGAATAAAGGAAGATGCGTCTGCGAAAGACAAAATTTAGTTCGTTTCTTCTTTCTCCCCCCCCCCCCTCCTGGGAAGGGTTTATTCGATTAACAAAACAATAATGAAGATAAACAAATTTGTGAAGCGTCCGATTGAAAGATAAATTATTTTGTGAAGGGTCCGTTTTTAAGTTAAAATATTTTGTGAAGGGTCCGTTTTTATGAAAAGATATTTCGTGAAGGGTCCGTTAACGGACCCAAATTTCTTCTAAACAGACCCCTGAATACTCATCACAATTAGGAATTTATCCGTGGTGCATTGTAAACTTAAATTGTTAATTCACTCGCCAAACAATTGTTACTTTATGCCCAATTGTTGCAACAAACAATTTATTGCTAAGAGAATCGGAGGGGATAGCTTTTAATGCTAAATATCAAGATAGGGAGAAAATGGAAATTTTGCACGTTATCTAAAAGATGCATTAAATTTGTTTCACGTTTATTGTATCTTAAAGATAACAGAATAATGTACTATCGATATACCATTATGTAGAAGTTGTTTTCTTTTATATGCAATTTCTCGTTTATTTAAATACAGGATATTATTTTCTCGCTCTGTTAAAATAATGAGTGACAAAAATTACAAAGATTAAAATGAGTTTAAATATGAAGAAAATAATAATTTTAAAACTTCCCAGTTTTTAATAAAAGATAACATTTAAGCCTAGAGTTTTATTTTATAATTGCTGTTGAAAAGTCGACACAATTATTTAGTTTATGTCTACCAATGTTCTACCCCTTAGCCTTGTAATTTCCCAATCCCCTTGTAACCCAATCCAGAAGACAAGGGAACTGCTGGATCAAGTAATGAGAGAATTTTGACTATTTAGTGAAACTAACCCTCATTTGAGTGAAATGGAGTGGGAAAACCACAAAAACCTCCCACGGTTAGCCTAGTGACTAGGGGACTTAAACTCATGATTCGTCTACCACTGAGGAAATTTTACGTCAGCACAGTGGTTCATGCGAGCCGAGTGCGGACTCCGTAGGATTCAAACCCGGGCCATAGCTAGGATTCGAATCCGGATCATTTCAATAGACGGATTGAGCTCTATCCCATGAGCCACCACGGCTGGACTAGAGGTTCAGTGGTTTTTGTATTTGCTATAAATCAGAAGTTGAACTTAAAAAAATTCCACGGATCATTTAAAATGTTTGAATGCATGTTAAAAGCTTTTCAAAACGATATAAATATATGGTTTAGCTAGATGGGTAACAACAGATTGCAGATAAGTATCAGAATAACATTTATTCATTACTGCAGAAATAACAAAATGATAAAAAAAAGATCAATGAATTAAAGGGGAAGACGAAGTACAACTTAACTTGTTTTTGAAATTTGAACTACTCACATATCAAAAATACGTAACAAAAAAATTTAAATTGTGAAGAAAAAAAAATTTTTTTCTCAATAAAAGCAATTTAAATCAAAAAAAAATTAAATATAATTTTATTTTTTGCATGATAACTCAATTGAATAACAGCGGAATAAAAGCGACTTCAACTGCGATGGAAAAATATACAAGTACGTAATTCATAAAATATTTTTATATCTTTTATAACTCTATTCTGTTTATAGCGCGTTATTTCGTTAAAAGTAACTAAAATAATGACAGCAAAGTTATTCAAATGAATTTAAAGAATGAACTATAAAAGTTTAACTTCCACCAATATATATTTTAAAGAGAGCTTCATGAAAGCATCTCATAAAATTTACTGCTTCGAGAAATGCTGAATTGGATTTTACAATTCTCGTAACACTTTTAAGTTTCAATCGAGGCAGTCTTAAGTCCACAGAAATGTAATAAAATTCTTTCCGGTACCCAACCTATTTTAATAACTCTTTGCTTTTTTTCTGTGAATTTTAATTGGATTGTTAAAAGAAAGGAATATAATCATATTTCTCGCAAATGCTCTATAAATTTTTCTCAAAACTTTTCAATACAGGATACTAAAATATTCATTATAATATTCACTCGAGTTTTATAGTATATTTATTAGATTTTTAAAACAACGTATAAAATATCGTTGATTAAAATATTGTAGTAAAATAAATAACTCGTTTTGCAGTTTGAGCAGCTTAATGCTTAACATTTTATTAGGCTAATTTAAATAGACTATGACGATTTTAATAAAATATTAGTATTTTCTAAATAAAATTAATTAAACTTTTTTTTTGCTGAATTTTTATAATTTTTTGGGGCACTTTAATTTTGAATTATACACCGTTGCAAGTTCAGACAAGACCATTGCGGTTGTTTTGACTCTTTTTATAATTTCAATAACAGATGGCGCCAGTGGTACTGTTAATCAAGAAATATTTTGTTTTTGTTATTTTCTTTCCTTTTTTAGTTTCAGTTTAAATTTATTCATTATGTTGGTAGATGAGTAATATTTATGTTTGGCAATATGGCCATTGAAATTTCAATTACTCATTTATAATTCAATGAAAAATATTTCAGTGTTATCTATAAATCATGCTCTGATAATCAATCAAAGAAATAAAGTATATATCCGGTAAGATTTGAAAACTTATTTGTTGTGCTAAGTTGTCATAATTTTCATTTTCCCACATTGTATTAGTTTCTATAATTTTAATGATATTCTACTTAATTTTTATGATTTTTCCATTATATAAGTTTATGATTTATTTAAGATTCATTCCATTTTTTGGTCCTTCGAGACCGGAGTGAAAATTCTGAGCTATTGTTTATAATTGTAGTTTCGATTTCAATTAAGAGAGCTAGATAAAAGTATTTTATATTGCTCTAGTTAATGCTGTTTTTTGTTTTTATTTTTCGGTCCGTCGATAAATCTTTGATCTTAAATCTTGTATTTTGTAATTATAATGGAAACTTTAAAGAAAAGACGTAGTATTTTAAAAGGTAAAGTAACGCGTATAAACAATATTCTGAAACCGAAATTTGTGTCTGGGGAAATAGAAAGAGCGGAATTAGATGTTTTTTCGGCTCAAATGAATGAAATATGGGTGGAGCTTAATGAGATTCATACGGAAATTATCGTTTCTTGCAAGAATGAGGAAGAGGCAAGCAATATGAAAGAATTTGATGATTTGGCATCTAATATTGATACGTTGCGAATTAATATTGCACGGGAAATGTCGGAATTGAAATCAAAAGTAAACAATACTAATAATGGCGGCATTTCTCTAGATGACTCGAAACCGAAACTAAATGAATCTTGTTTAAAGTTGCCCAAATTCGAGTTACCGAGTTTTTATGGAGATTTCAATAATTGGATGTCATTTAAAGAATTGTTTTTGAGTTCCATAGATAAAAATCCAGAATTAACAGAACTTCAAAAATTTCAATATTTGTTTGCTAGTTTAAAGGGTACTGCACACAAGCTTATTTCAGGATTTTCGCTCACAGATGAAAATTATAAGCATGCTTGGCAGACTCTAGTTGCGAGATATGATAATAAACGTGAATTAGCGTTCGCGCAAATTTCAAAACTATTTAATCTAAAGACAATTAAGTCTAATTCTGCGGTTTCGATATTTGAAATTTTAGATTCGTGTAATGAAGTTATTCGAATTCTTTCAACTTTAAAGTTAGAAGTTAATCCTATGGTAGATGTTATTTTAATATTTTTTATTTTGGGAAAACTAGATGATACACTAAGGCAAAGATGGGAATTATCTTTAACTAATCAAGATATTCCAACATTTTTAGAATTGGCTAAATTTCTTGAGCAACAAGCAAAAAGTTTTTCAAATCAAACAGAATGGAAACCAAGGGTTCTTCCTAAAAAGGCTTTTGTAAATAATGTGGTAGTAAACAAAACCGAAAATTTATGCAATATTTGTAATGAAAATCATTCGATTGTTAATTGTCCCATGCATAATAAAATGTCTGTTGATGACAGGTGGAAGGTAATTAAATCTAAAAGGCTGTGTATAAATTGTTTAAGAAAATTTCATATGGCAAATAAATGCCGTTTTACTAACACCTGTAAGGCATGTCATAGAAAACATCATACTTCATTGCATAGATTTTATTCTAATTCTGAAGAACCTAATGTAAGCAATACAGTTTGCTATTCTAATTCAAATTTAGATAATGCCAATTCTGAAAATGTTCCTACAGTGAGGGAAAACATTCAACTTAGCACAACTTGTCTAAATTCTAATAGTGTAGATAGTAATACTTTATTATCAACAGCTTTAATAAAGGTTAAAAATGCTAAGGGACATTTCGTTAATTGCCGAGCGCTGATTGACAACGGCAGTCAGAAATCTCTAGTGAGCAAAAACTGTGTTAAAAGACTGCAATTATCAAAGACTGTTACAAATCATTCGATTTCAGGAATTAATAATACGCTAGTAAAGTCTTCTTTATCTGAAGTATCTTTGGTCTTTTCTCCACATTTTAATGAGAAAATTTTTTGCTGTAAAGCCTTGATTGTAGACTGCATAACAAGTGATTTACCGAATTTCACATTTTCTTCATGCAACTGGCCACACCTGCATGGTCTAATGCTTGCAGATCCAACATTTCATGCAACTGGTCCAATAGACATTCTGTTAGGAGCCGACTTATACGCTGACTTGCTAATTGGAGAACCAATTTTAGGGAAGAAGGGTACTGCAGCTGCACTCAATTCTCATCTAGGCTGGCTATTATCGGGAAGAGTGTTCTCAAACTCCAATAAGGAAAACTCCTTTGTGAACTGTCATCTTACCTCATCGTTGGATTGTCAATTGGCTAAATTCTGGGAGCTCGAATCTTTACCTCAAGCTGAACTGAAATCAAAGAATGATTTAGATTGTGAAGCATTTTACGAAAAAACGGTTGCTAGAGATCCATCTGGACGTTATATTGTGAGAATACCTTTCAAACATTCTATAGAATTTGGTGACTCAGCTACTCAAGCAAGTAAAAGATTCAACTACATTGAAAGAAAACTAAGTAAGAATAATGAACTTGAGCATCAGTACACAACTTTCATGTCAGAATATCTTCAACTAGGTCATATGGAAAGGGTTCCTTCTAAGAGTGGTCTTCGATGCGTCAGCTAAGGATTCTTCAGGGAATTCTCTCAACAATGCATTGCATGCAGGTCCTCGTTTGCAGCCCGAATTATTTTCTCTATTACTAATATTTAGAACTTTCAAAGTTGCATTTACTGCTGACATCGAGAAAATGTTTCGCCAAATTCGTATTCATGAAGAGGATGCTGATTACCAACGAATACTCTGGAGGTTCAAACCTGATGAAGAAATCCAGATATACAGATTATTAACTGTCACCTATGGGACAGCCTGTGCTCCCTATCTTGCTGTAAAAACACTTCAACAACTCGCTAAGGACGAAGAGAAAGCTTTTCCTGATGCTTCAAGAGTTCTTAAAGAAGAATTTTATGTTGATGATCTGTTATCAGGTACAGATTCCATCCCCAAAGCCAAAAATCTAGTTTCAAACTTAAAATCACTTTTGCAACGAGGAGGTTTCAATCTCAGAAAATGGTCGTCTAATTGTTCAGAGGTTCTATCAGATCTTTCCAAAGACTCTCTCTCACAGCAGCACAATGTTACCATAGAAGAAAATCAATGTCAGAAGGTCTTAGGACTGTATTGGAATACACAGCAAGATACTTTTCAGGTGAACATTTCATTTCCAGAGATAGTTACCTCAAAAAGAGAACTGCTTTCTGTCATAGCTAGGATTTTTGATCCCCTGGGCTTTCTTTCACCTGCCACAATCATCTTAAAAATTTTGATGCAAAGCCTATGGAAAAAGAAATTAACTTGGGACGAACCTTTAACCGAAGAGCTCTTATGTGTCTGGAAAACCTTCCAGGCTGAAAAACAGGCTTTAAAGGAAATAGCAATTCAAAGAAGACTGGTGTCTGTAAATAATTTAATCATTGATGCCCAGTTACACGGATTTTGCGACGCCTCACTCAAAGCATATTCAGCTGTTTTTTATTTGAAAGTAGTGGATAACGAAAATAGAGCTTCAGTGAACATAGTGGCAGCAAAAACCAGGGTTGTCCCTTTGAAAACAGTATCATTACCTCGCCTCGAACTGTGTGCAGCTCATTTGCTAGCAAAATTGTATAGTAATCTTCAAATTTCGATAGATCAAATTTGGAAGCAAGTGTTCTTATGGTCGGATTCAGAAATCGTTCTGAGTTGGATTCGATCAGACTCTTTAAAGGATCAGTTCGTAAAAAATAGAGTTGCAGCCATAACATCACTTACTAATATTGGCGACTGGAACCATGTGGCTGGAGTTACCAATCCTGCCGACTGCGCCTCTCGAGGAATTTTTCCAAAGAAGCTTAAGGACTTGGAACTTTTGTGGCAGGGCCCGGAGTGGCTATCTAATGCAAATTCAGCATTCACCGAAGAGGTTAAACCAAACTCTGCTCACACTTCCAACCCTGACACTTTAATACATGCCTCAGCAGTTGAAAGTAATTCGATGCAAGAGTTAACTCAAAAATATTCATCATTCAGCAAATTAATAAGAGTGATTCCTTGGTGTAAAAGATTCGTGTTCAACTCGAGAAATTCGGAAAATCGGATAAACGGTTGCCTTCAAGTTTGTGAACTGGATAATGCTCTTATCGCAATTATTAAAGAAATTCAAAGGGTGGAATTCAGTGCTGAAATTAAGTCAATCAAAAATAAAGGCTGTGTTCCAAGAAACTCTAAAATAATAACCCTTTCACCTTTTCTAGATTCTGACAAGGTCTTAAGAATTGGTGGGAGACTCAAAAATTCAAATCTGTCACTGTCGGCTAAACATCCTTTTCTTTTGCCGAAAAGTCATCATTTTGTCACGCTTATTATAGAATATTATTATAAGCTTTCGTTACATTCTGGCATTTCTGTAGTTTTATCTTTAATTCGGCAAAAATTTTGGTTTCCAGCTGGGAGAAACACAGTAAGAAAGATCCTCAGAGGCTGTATAACTTGTTTAAAGGTAAATGCTGTTTCTTCAAGCCAACTCATGGCCGATTTGCCTCGTGATCGAGTTATTCCATATAAACCTTTCCAACGTGTTGGGTTGGACTTTGCAGGTCCAATTTCAACCAAACCAAATTTACCAAGATCTAAAGTCACCTTAAAGTCGTACATTGCACTTTTCATTTGTTTTGCTACGAAGGCTGTCCACTTGGAACTTGTCTCTGATTTGTCAACAGAAACCTTCCTAGCATCCTTTCGTCGATTTATTGCTAGACGAGGGTTGCCATCTGATGTATACAGTGATAATGCCACAAATTTTAAAGGAGCCAGTAACTATTTGAAGTCTCTGTTCAAAATTGTTCGAGACAATTCAGTTCAAGATTTTTCCAGCAATCTTCAAATCTCTTGGCACTTTATTCCTCCAGCAACACCTCATTTTGGCGGACTCTGGGAGTCTAATATTAAATCAACCAAGAGACACCTGCTGAAAGTATGCGGCTCAGCTACACTGAATTTCGAAGAACTGGCTACGCTCTTGTGTCAAATTGAGGCTTGCCTCAATTCACGACCGTTATGTCCATTAACATCAGAAATAAGTGATCTAGAGGCTCTTACCCCTGGACATTTTATTGTGGGTGCTCCACTTCTTTCATTGCCTGAGAGAGACCCATCACCATCCGTGTGTCTCAAGTCTAGATGGTCTTTGATTCAAAAACTTCGTGCTCAATTTTGGATCAAATGGAGTCAAGATTATCTCCAAACTCTGCAAGCAAAGTCTAAATGGACTGTTTCTGGCTCAGAGTTTCATGTTGGAGATTTAGTTCTTCTCAAAAATGACAATGTCCCACCTCCATTAAAGTGGACTCTTGCACGAGTTGTGCAGGTATTTCCTGGAAACGATGGTATTATTAGGGTTGTTAAATTAAGAACAGCTCATGGAGAAACCACCAGGCCTATCTGTAAAGTATGTCCATTGATAAAAAAATAACATTTCCACCTCCTTGGGTGGCAGGATGTTTTGACTCTTTTTATAATTTCAATAACAGATGGCGCCAGTGGTACTGTTAATCAAGAAATATTTTGTTTTTGTTATTTTCTTTCCTTTTTTAGTTTCAGTTTAGATTTATTCATTATGTTGGTAGATGAGTAATATTTATGTTTGGAAATATGGCCATTGAAATTTCAATTACTCATTTATAATTCAATGAAAAATATTTCAGTGTTATCTATAAATCATGCTCTGATAATCAATCAAAGAAATAAAGTATATATCCGGTAAGATTTGAAAACTTATTTGTTGTGCTAAGTTGTCATAATTTTCATTTTCCCACATTGTATTAGTTTCTATAACTTTAATGATATTCTACTTAATTTTTATGATTTTTCCATTATATAAGTTTATGATTTTTTTAAGATTCATTCCAGCGGTATTGGATTTTAGTAATCATCAACGGCTGCATTTTGTTCCGTTTATTTCTTTATCAAATTATACGAACATGCTTTCAAAACAATTTGAAAGCTCTGCATGTCAGATAAAAGTTTAATTCGTGTTAACTATATATATGACAGAAATATTAAAAAAAAGGTTATAGTTTCGAAGTCCTACTGGAATACTTGGCGACATATTTAGCTTAATAAAGAGAACATTCGTTCTTAAAAAAGAATAAACTATATAACGTGGCAAGGGCATAGAATTTCATTGGACGACTAAAAACAGCGCTTCCTATGCTGACATGCCCTTTATAAATCCAGTTTGAGAAGGAATTTTTACTTTTATTTCACCATAGAAGAAAATCGTCTGCAAGAAACAATATTTATTATTCTTCATAAGTTTCTTTAATTGCGAATAGAAATACGTATATTTGTTACGATTTTTCAGATATCATTTTTATTAATTCTTATTACTTGTCAATTGAATATTCACTAAGTTTTGTAATTGAATATTCAGGAAGTGTAGTTTTTGAGAAATGAAACTCTCATGTCATGTGACTATCTTTTCAAGGTCTAAATATTAATTGAGTATTAATGTTATATTTTATGTTCTATTTCTCTTCGTTTTTCAGATTTCATTTTGTGTATCTTTAACTGATGGAGAAGTCTTATCCTTCCTCAAAGCCAGTAAAAATGTTCGATCTAAATTCATCATTACGTTTCTATATTGCTTAAAAATATACTTCTTTAATGATGCTAGATTAACTCATTCACAGATTAATTAATATCAAGGAACTTATTTTTCAGCCATCGAACTCATCTCCTTGAAGAGGTAAGATTTACTACCTTTTTCCTATCAAATCAAAAAGGTGAAGTTTAAAAATTCATCTAGGTAATATTTTCTCTGATGCCCTCAGTCCCTCCAGTAACTGTAATCTGTATGATTTAAATCAAAGCAGTGAGCAGGGGTCTGTTTTTGTAAAATTATGAAAAAACTACTCATAATTTGTGAATATTAAATAAGCGTTAAGTCACATTCTTTCAAGCAGGGTCCTGCTTTTGTGAATTTGTGCAAATAGGATCCTGTTATTGCAAAAATTGCTAAAAACCTTTTCAAGAAGTTTTTAAATTGCAAATAGATACAAGATTCGGTTCAACAATTGTACTAAATTAGACATGCAACATACAAATATTTGGTATTTAGCCTATACTGTTCAACACAGAATATTCATTTCGGAAGAATAATGGAAAAAATATCACTTCCAGGGGTCTGTCCAGACATTTTGTGAAAGGTCCAAAATTGTGAAAAAATTACTCACATTCTTTCAACCAGGGTCCGCTTTTATGAATTTGTGCAAATAGGGTCCGTTATTGCAAAAAAAAAACTTTTAGGGTCCGTTATTGCAAAAAAAAAAACTTTTTCAAGGAGTTTTTAAATTGTTAAGACATACAAGATAATGCTCAACACTGTAAAATTATAATTAAAAAAATTTAATTTTAAAAAATAAACAACAATTGCTGCTTCTAAATTAGAGATGCAACATACAAATATATGGTATTTAGCCTATACTGCTGAACGCCGAATATTCATTTCGGACGAATAATGGAAGAATCGTCTGCCAAAGACAAAACTTAATTCGTTTACATCCATCTTTCTTGTTTTCTGCCCTGGAAAGGGTTTATTCGATTAACAAAATAATAATGAAGATAAACAAATTTGTGAAGGGTCCGATTAAAAGAAAAATCATTTTGTGAACGGTCCGTTTTTAAGTTAAAATATTTTGTGAAGGGTCCGTTTTTATGAAAAGATATTTTGTGAAGGGTCCGTTAACGGACTCAAATTTCTTCTAAACAGACCCCTGCACACATTTTTTATAATTTCAATTGACATATTTTAATATACACAACCTAGTAATATCAATTTTAATGTGTTACGCATTAAGTAAACTTAAACAATTCTTAAATTTAAAATATTTTTTTTAAGAAATTTCCAGAAATTAATTTTTATTTACATAATATTCTATTAATTAATTTTATGAATAAATATAAATTGATCAATTATTTATTTACAAAAAAAATAATCATTTAATGTTAATAAGAATGTTTGTAAAATTAGAAATATTTTCTTAGAATACTACATTCGGAACTTAAACTTAGGGAAACTTGGAAAACTTAGTTCGTTTCGAACCGTCTTTCTTTTTTTCCTCCCCCGGGAATGGTTTATTCGATTAACAAAACAATAATGAAGATAAACAAATTTGTGAAGGGTCCGATTAAAAGATAAATTATTTTGTGAAGGGTCCGTTTTTATGAGAAGATATTTTGTGAAGGGTCCGTTAACGGACCCAAATTTCTTCTAAACAGTCCCCTGGTGAGTCTTTAAATAAAATGAAATTAAACCTTCGTTTAGATATCAACCTTCGCCTAGTGCTGAAAAATTGAGAATTAAAATAACTCTTTATAATAATAATAAAAATACTCAAATACTCAATAACAATCCTTTTTTCCTTCCCTTTTAAGTAAACGAACTTTGCATATTCTCACATTGGTTTCAGCCCCTATTTTAATAAATTTGTCCATTTATTCTAGAATGGCGTACAGAACAACAAAAATGAACTCTTTTTCAGCATTACATCCTCAGGGGTCTGTCCAGACATTTTGTGAAAGGTCCGTTTTTCGTGAAATTGTGAAAAAACTACTCACATTATTTCAACTAGGGTTCGCTTTTATGAATTTGTGGAAATAGGGTCCGTTATTGCAAAAAAAAACCTTTTCCAAGGAGTTTTTAAATTGTAAAGACATACAAGATTATGCTCAACACTGTAAAATTTTAATTAAAAAAATTAAATTTTAAAAAATAAACAACAATTGCTGCTTCTAAATTAGCGATGCAACATAGAAATATTTGGTATTTAGCCTATACTGAACGCGGAATATTAATTTCGGACGAATAATGGAAGAATCGTCTGCCGAAGACAAAACTTAATTCGTTTACATCCATCTTTCTTGTTTTCTGCCCTGGAAAGGGTTTATTCGAATAACAAAATAATAATGAAGATAAACAAATTTGTGAAGGGTCCGATTAAAAGATAAATTATTTTGTGAAGGGTCCGTTTTTAAGTTAAGGGGTCACAGTACCCAAAAAATGACGAAAATACCAAAAAAATTTTTATTGCTTATAATAAAACTTCAAAGTATTTCAAATGTACAGAAAAAAATTCATCTCTCTATCTACATTTTTAAAAAAGTTATGAATGATTTTTAATTGTTCTAATACAGAAACTTGCTCAGCAGTCTGACTTTAAAGTGCTTTTTGCATAGATGATAATTTTGTGTCTTAATCTTAATTAAATCCCTAAGGAATTTTTTCTATTTAAGATAAAACTTTGAAGTAAACTTTTTTATCTTGAGTATAATACACTTATTTAAACTGTGCATGGAATAAGCATTTTATGAGGTATTACAATTTTTACGGCATGATATATATACCTAACAGGAATTTTTACCCTTTTTTTTCTACTTTTTTACAAAATAATCTATAAAAAATATTCTAATTGATGTATCAACAAATGAATGCACAAAATTATTAAGATAAATATTGCAAGCACTATGAAAAAAACTTTTTTTGAAAATATAAAATAAAAAAAGCCTTAGGGATTTAAAAATTTAGAATTTTTTCAACTTTTTTTAAAATTTAAAAAAAAATTAAACAGTTTAATTACTTTTTGAAGATAAATTATTGATTATAACTTAAATGAGCATGTAAAGCATCCTCAAAATGAATGATTATACCTTTATTTTAAAAAATTGTTGCAAAGGTACTGTGACCCCTTAAAATATTATGTGAAGGGTCCGTTTTTAAGTTAAAATATTTTGTGAAGGGTCCGTTTTTATGAAAAGATATTTTGTGAAGGGTCCGTTAACGGACCCAAATTTCTTCTAAACAGACCCCTGATCCTACATGTCTTATTCTGCAAGTTTCAAAAACTAATATTCTAAAACTTTTTTAAAAAAAAGTTTAAAAAAAAGGTGACTTACACAATGATAGCTTAAGAGTCTGGTCACATTGTTGGCACTTCGGATAAAAAGCATATGGACGAATATAATCCGAAAGAATGGTTGTACTCTTATATTCTACATGTCGTGTTTGGTCCTCTAGTACGTTCTTTAGCAAGACGCTATAAAATGACTCAAGCTCTGAAGAGTGAATATTTACAAGTGACAGCTATCACGTACTACTCCACTTTGCTTTCATCAGAGTTAACTAGAAAAGAAAATTATACCATAATTAAGTAGCAAGGACATTGTTATAAACCACCAGCATTATAATTCTCAGTCGGTGTGAGAAAGTAAACAATCTGTTACTCATATGGCTGAACTCTTATGGCTAAATCTGTTACTCATATGGATAAATGAAACAAACATTGTCTCAAAGGCTTAGTAGAGAGTGATCGATAAGGTATGTATTTCTCTTTCGTTCTTAAAATTAATTTTAGCAATCCATTGTAGGTAAAAATAAAGTTAAATAATCATATCAGGGGTCTGTCCAGACATTTTGTGAAAGGTCCGTTTTTGCAAAATTGTGAAAAAATGACTCTTATTTGTGAATATAAAATAAACGTTAAGTCACATTCTTTCAACCAGGATCCGGCATTTGTGAATTTGTGCAAATAAGGTCCTGTTATTGCAAAAAACTTTATCAAGGAGTTTTTAAATTGTAAAGACATGCAAGATTATGCTCAACTCTGTAAAATTACAATTCAAAAAAAATAAAATTTAAAAAATAAACAGCAATTGCTGCTACTAAATTAGCGATGCAACATACAAATATATCGCATTTAGCCTATACTGTTGAACGCAAAAAATTCATTTCGGACGAATAAAGGAAGATGTTGTTGTTGCTGTTGTTGTTAATTTACGTCGCACTAGAGCTGCTCAATGGGCTATTGGCGACGGAATAAAGGAAGAAGTGTCTGCCGAAGACAAAATTTAGTTCGTTTACATCTGTCTTTCTTCCCCTCCCCCCATTCCTGGGAAGGGTTTATTCGATTAACAAAACAATAATGAAGATAAGCAAATTTGCGAAGGGTCCGATTAAAAGATAAATTATTTTGTGAAGGGTCTGTTTTTAAGTTAAAATATTTTGTGAAGGGTCCGTTTTCATGAAAAGATATTTTGTGAAGTGTCCGTTGACGGACCCGAAATTCTTCTAAACAGACCACTCATTAGTAATTTAAAAATACACAAGGTTTCTTAAGGAGAAGTTATTTCCAGTTGAAAGTTTTGCCAACAGCCAACCGGCCTGTGTAAAGGTCCGGGAACTGGCCTTGCATCAAAAAGGTTCTGGGCTCGAACCCCGTTCAAGGCAATGATGTTTTTTCCTGCTCTGTACTTACTGTGGGAGCAATTTTCTGCCCACCTAATATGATTCCCCTGAAAGAGTGGTCAACAAATCTGCTCTTCAGATGCCTGTATGACGAAAGGTCATTCTCCAGGAGGGCATTGGAAAGAAAAGGTTTTGCAAACAAATTAACAATAAAGTTATATTTTTATGTTAAAGAAGTTGAATCATCTCAACAATAATTTACCTAAGAAAGACATAGTTTAACATTTCCTTTGACGGGTGGGAAAAAACGATATAACTTGACACAGTAAACATGAGTGCGATGTAAGGAACTCAAATTCGAATAAAAGTACATCATGGTGTGTAGTGATTTATAGAGCTTTTTCTGTCTTTCAGATAATTTTGGAGCTATTTGTCGTAACTCATTAACTATGTTAGACAACAGGGGCTGGAAGTGAGACAACATAAAACAATGTGCCCAAAAATAGCAAATCAATTCAAACTTAATTTAAAACTGAACTTTAAACTACTTAAAAAATTCATTTTAGATAGTGCATTTTTGAAAAAATTTATTTCGATATTTATTTTTAGTAGAAAATATGACATAGTACGAAACATGAAATATGTTTATTTTTTTTTCACTTTGCCGACATCTAGACCAGGGGTGTCAAACTCGCGGCCCGTGGGCCGCATGCGGCCCGAGATGAACATTTTTGCGGCCCAGTCAATATATCCGACGCAAAGTAAAAATAAAATAGAAATGTGAATTAGAAAGCAAACTAGCATATAAAATTATAATAGTCTTTATTTATAAACTATTCGGATCATTTTAAATTGTACACGCGAAAATGTAACATTCTAATGAGGAACCTGCATGCTTCGGGTAACCGCAGAATGTTGATTATTTTGAATAGTTTATATCTTAAAACTCCCTAAAATCAATTCAGAATTTAAAAAACTGACCCGAATATTAAAAAAAACTTAACTTAAAATTAGCCCAAAACGAAACTAACTTCACGTGACACAAAATGAGGCGTGGTTTGCTATGACGTCAAGATACAGTATCTCAGCGAACGGGAGGAGTTAAACCAAAGCTTTCTATCTAAAAATGTGTTACAAAGGCGTTTTAATTTGAACCGCATTTTTTAAAAATTGTTTTTCTTTCATGCTTATCTTATTTATATATAGTTTAAATATATATGTAGTGTATATCAGTTGCATCCTCCTCCTTGAGAAAATTTTTGTGAGCACCTTTCAGCATAATGAAATAAAATTGAGGAATGAAAAAATAAATATCGAAACTACATTTTTTTTTTAACAACTTTTGAAATAAATTCATTTTTATTTATTTATACTGATTCATTTTTATTTATATTTGTCTATACATAAAAGTCTTAACTGTTTTGAAAGTTTTTTATTTAATAAGTTGATCCCAATTAGAGGGAATGGAATGAATGGTATATGACCTGGAATTATAAGTTTTTAGGTAAATAAAATGTGTTAAAAAATTCTTTTTTATTGTTAACTTCTAAAATATTTGATCAAATTTTTTTTGAAGAAATGTAAATAATGCTAAACACCTATAATTTTTTATTTTAACTTTCGCAATTTTTTCTTCTAGATAAAATTATTTTTTTTTAAAACTCAAATCCCTTCAGCATAATGAAATAAAATTGAGGAATGAAAAAATAAATGTCGAAACTACTTTTTTTTCAATAACTTTTGAAATAAATTCATTTTTCTTTATTTATACGGATTCATTTTTATTTATATTTGTCTATATATAAGAGTCTGAACTGTTTTGAAAGTTTTTATTTAATGAGTTGATCCCAATTAGAGGGAATGGAATGAATGGTATATGACCTGGAATTTAGGTAAATCTTTTTAAAAAAATTACTTTTATTATTAACTTCTAAAATATTTTCAGGAATTTTTTTTTTTTTTTGAAGAAATATAAATAAAGCTAAACCCCTATCATTTTTCATTTTAACTTTCATAATTTTTTCATCCAGATAAAATTAATTAATTTTTTTTTAACTCAAAACCCTTCAGTATAATGAAGTAAAATTGAGGAATGAAAAAATAAATGTCGAATCGAAACTGCTTTTTTTTTCAACAAATTTAGAAAAAAATAAATTCATTTTTAATTTTTTTATGCTGATTCATTTTTATTTATATTTGTCTATATATAAAAGTCTGAACTGTTTTGAAAGTTTTTATTTAATGAGTGGATCCCAATTAGAGGGAATGGAATAAATGGTATATGACCTGGAATTTAGGTAAATTTTTTTTAAAAAATTCATTTTATTATTAACTTCTAAAATATTTTCTTGATTTTTTTTTTGTTGAAGAAATGTGAATATTGCTAAACCCTATCCTTTTTTTATTTTAACTTGTATTATTAAATTATTTTTTTAAAAAGAACCTGTACACAACTGTTATGTCAGAATAAAATTCTTTCATTTTAAAAAATAAAGAAAAAAGAAAAAAAAGAAAGAAAGTGATCTGAACAGCATTTCAAAAACATTTTAAAATTCAGTATAATGAATTATTCAGAGAAGCTTATCAATCAGAAAAACAATCTTATAGAATTAAATTATAATTAAGTAAGTTACTGTAAAATGGTCTTAGCAACAGTATAATGCAGTAGTTGCAGACAATTTGCAAGTATTTTTTTCATCGCATTTGATGGCTTTGCACCAAATTTGTCTTTTTTCTTCTTTTGGTACCCTAAAAAATAATTTATTTGGCGTGTTTAATGTAGAACTATTGCACATGGTACAATGCAACACTTGTAGTTTTTGCTTGGAGCCAATTTTTAAAATTTATACTCGGAGCGGCATATGCTTTCACCGTTTCACATGATGGGAGTTGTGGTTGTACTGTATCGTGACGTCATCAGAGCAGATAGGAAACCTAGCAGCGATTTAGGGGGCGGGGCTAATCGAGCGATTTCAACTATAACAAAATAACTAGTTATCGCACCGGTCAGAAATTGGTGTCTATCTTTATAAAATGGCATGATGTTTCATTTTAAAACATAAAAAAAAGGCATGCAGGTTCCTCATTGGCTTGCGGCACCAGCCCTTCCAGAGATACTGCATCGTATCAAGAATACGCAGAAAAAATTTCAAATCTTAGAACAGAATTTGAAACAAGATTTAAAGATTCTAATTCTTTGGAAGACAAATTTTGCTTGTTTTCTTCGATTTTCTCAATAAATATAGACTCAGTACCCAGTTATATGCAAATGGAAGTGATTGAGATTTAGTGCGACTCAAATTTGAACGCAAAATTCATTGAAGTGGATGTGCCTGAATTTAACAAATATTTACCGGCAAGGTTTGAAAATACTCGAAAATTGGCATAAGAAATTATTTCCATGTTTGGAAGTACTTATCAGTGCGAGCAATTATTTTCAGTTATGAGTGGAAATAAATCTCCTGTCCGAAACCGTATTAATAACGCTCACGTTGGGTCAATTTTGAAAGTAGTCTCGGCCAATAAAATTTCTCCCGGAATAGGAAAGATAGTAGCAGAGAAGAGATGTCAAGTATCAAACAATAATTTAATTTTATGTATGTTTATTAAAACGTACTATTCGAAATAAAAATATTTGTTTCTATGAACATTGATTTTTCTTTTTTTTTTGCGGCCCACCTAAAGTTAATCATTGTTTATTTGGCCCAAGTTAGCTTTTGAGTTTGACACCCCTGATCTAGACAGTCCAGAAATCAGACTTTTTTAAAACATATGGTAACCGACATTTTAAAATAAATGAACTAGGGATATTTTTAAAATAACGGAAAAAAGAAAAAAAAATGCAAAATTTTTAAAATCAAATATGGGCTATTTTATAACGTGCATTTAATATTTAAATTTAATATCTTTTTTTACCGATGATTTAAAAAAAATTAGCAACGGTTCATTTTTATATGAAATCCTATTTTTCCACTTTGTAAAATGAAAATCAAAATTTGATTAATAATTGTTAACCAAAAATGTATTTTATTTTTAAAATTAATAACTATAATGGAAATTACAGATGATAATCATGATTTTTGTTTACCGTAAAAATTAATTTTATCATGAAAATCTTCATGTTTTCAACAAAAAATAAAAATATATGTCCATTTTTCAAGAGTTTGGAAGTTAACAATAAATAATCTTCATGCAAAAATTTCAGTTATGTTAATAAATAATAGCAATAAATAAGTTATTTAAAGAAACATTCCATTGAAATTTAATCAAATTAAATAAAGAAATAAATGTCTTAGGTTCATATCTTAGTTTAATGATTTATTTTAATGAAAATAAAATTAGCTGTTAATATAATGTTTGCTAACTTTACTTTTTCCGAGGATGGTTTTTCCCAAGTGATCTTGAAAAGACAATTGGATACTTGCGAAGCAACAAGAAGTTAAATGATTATGTATAGCTTTGTGATTTAAATACGATTTAATTGTATATATAGTATGCGACGTCACGTGTGTGTATCAAATGTAATTGGCTCCTCAATCGACCAATACTGCGATTTTCCTACTATGACGTCACTTGTAGGTATCCAATTTAATGCAAAACTGTTGGCAGAGGTTATCTTTAATTTTGCCAGAACCTATGTGCACACTGAGAAAAAAACATAATAACTTACGAGTAAATAAGAGTTTTCCAATCGAAATTTTGATGGCATATTTTATCCACCTATAGCCTCGTAGATAAAGAGCTTTTTATTCTTCTATTAATGATTTTCCTGAAATTACAAGTTAAACATTACTGTCAAATCACAAATTTCATTTTACTAAATGCTAAAAAAATTTTTTTATATACATTGACATAATATAATCATAATCTCAACATATATTATTAACTTCATAAATTAAAGTCTTATAATGCATGGTATATAACAGTAAATTCTGATCTCACTCTACGTTAAAAAAAACACTACCGTTATCACCGTCGTTCAATAAAATATTGGCGCTCGTAACTCAAAAAGTATTTCATGAAAAATACTTATTTCGCACATTTTTGAAAAAATGTGTGAGGAACATTTTGAAATTAATGCAGAAATTTGTTTTTGAGTTTTTCTTTGCAAAAGAAAAGTTCTTCTTTTTCGATTCGTTCAGTTAAGTGAAAATTATTAGCAGAGGAATCATGATGTAGCCACGTACTCTTATGTCTAAACAGGATCAACAAACACGTCATACTTTCCAATTAGTTTTGGAATAAACAACAATTAAGGGCGAGCATCTGTCTAGTAATATGTTCAAAATATCACTTCCTTTGCAACAACTAGATTTTAATAAATCAGGTAATCAAAGGCTGAAGCAGGGGTCTGTCCAGACATTTTGTGAAAGGTCCATTTTTGTAAAATTGTGAAAGAATTACTCGTAACTTGTGAATATAAAGTAAACGTTAAGTTACATTCTTTCAACCAGGGTCCTGCTTCTGTGAATTTGTGCAAGTAGGGTCCTGTTATTGCAAAAAACTTTTTCAAGAAGTTTTTAAATTATAAAGACATACAAGATTATGTTCAACACTGTAAAATTAAAATTAAAAAGAATTAAATTTTAAAAAATAAACAGCAATTGCTTCTAAATTAGAGATACAACGGACAAATATTTGATATTTAGCCTATACTGTTTAACGCAGAATATTCATTTCGGAAGAATAAAGGAAGAAGCGTCTGCAGAAGACAAAACTTAGTTCGTTTACACCTGTCTTTCTCCCTCCCCCCAAACTCGGAAGGGTTTACTCCATTAACAAAACAATAATGAAGATAAATAAATTTGTGAAGAGTCCGATAAATCAGGTAATCAAAAGCTGAACAGCAATTTTCATTGATGGACAATTTCATTTATGAATTTTATGAAAAATATATGGCCTATGCTCAAATTTAATCTCTCTTTTTTTTTAATATAGTCTGAACAGTCTTTAGCAAAGTGAGAAGGTTTTCAATTCTAGGATGTGGCGCTTAAATCCTAATTTTTTAACGTATTACATCTTGAACAAACTTAAATAACTTTAACAGGGGCGTAGCCAAATTATTCAACAAAAAGTAAGCACCTGTTAAGCACTTTTTAAGCACTTTAAAAAAATATAATTAGGCAGGGTTGGAAAGTTTTTGACAATCGACGATTTTATCTTGTTTTAACCGTCATGTCAAAAAAAGATCTTTTGGTCTTGTTTTTGACAATTGTCAAATCATGAAATTTTGAATCATGTAAAATGAATGCTGTTTTCATACGCTACAGACTGATTATACGCCGAAATAGATTGGTGTTGAATTAATTATAAAAATGTTGAATAGAATAATGTGAACTGTGTCTTTTTGCATAATTCGAAGCGAAAATCAACATAGTAAAGGAAAAATCTCATTTTTGAAAAAGGAAAAATTAAGCACTTTTTAAAAACACCCAATGAAAAAAAGCACCTTTAAGGGCTTTTAAAAAACGAAAATCGAAAATAAGCACCTTTAAGCACTTTTTAAAAACGCGACGCACCCTGTAGGATGTGACGCTTTCCTAATTCTTTACCGTATTACTTTTTGAACAAACTTAAATAACTTTTAAATTTTCGTTTCTGGTCAAATATTAACACTACTATATTATCCCAAAAAATAAAATCTGAAGTAATCCCAAATAGAACTCACTCTTTTTTATTTAATGCTTCCACAAACTCCTTCACGTTTTAATAACAACTTAATGAAATACTCCGGGTGCGCGATTTGACAGTTTACTTCGAAGGATACTTTTATTGTTTTCTAAAACCGCCCACAAAGTATTAAAAGATTTTTCGCCAAGATTTTTAGTCCACGATAAACTGATTGAATTGTTGGGGAGAAAACAAAAGCCGTATTGCTTTCTGTTTGAACGGCATGTGTCAAAAACCAGTGTGAGTAGTTCTCTACCACGATGACAATGACAAGTTCAGAAGCCCCTTATATTGGAATTCTGCTCCAGAAAAACAGGAGGAGGAACGGAGTGTGGTGAAAATGAGCCATCGCTCTTGTATCTCATCAATTTTTTTCTTTCCCTTTTTCATTTGAGCCATGCTACGTACCGGAAATTTCCCGAAATCGAAAACACTATAAGGGAGGGAAAACTTGAAATATTCTAGTTCGAGAATCATGTGCTTTTATTGAATTTTAATGAAATGTTTGGCGTGGAAAGGAATTTTGAGAGAAAGGAAAAAAAATTAAATCTTAGTAAACATTTAATATAGACACGCATAAAAAAAGATAGTTACAAACTTTTAGCACATTTTAAGTCTTTTATTAGCAGTAGAATCGTAGACTCAATTTGTTTTTATCCCCCAATAAATCATGGATATGCTACCAAAGGTTAAAAAAAAATGAGATAATGTTTCTAAGTGATTTAGTTGCCCACTAATTTTTTTGAGAAAAGAAGCCCGTGTCAATATAACTATCATGGTTATATTGCTCAAAAATAATTCATTGTTAATTCACAAAAAGGAAATATAAGTTCAAATGTCTTGGGTGCTTTCTTTCACTAATTATAGATTTGAATGGCTATGGAAGCATTCTTACAAAATGTAACTTCATTTTTATAAAAGTACTCAATAGAATATAAATTTTTATGGTGTTAAGCAAATTATTGACTGGATCTGATAGTTAAATAATGTTACAAACTAGGTATGGCATAAAAGAAAAAGGAAAGGAGGAAAAGGCTGTAGATAAAATACTGATGAAAACTTTAAAAGAAAAAAAAAAGGTGTGAGTCTTTTGACACAAAGAATGTTATTTTCAATCTTCAGGGGTCAGTCCAGACATTTTGTGAAGGGTCCGTTTTTGTAAAATTGTGAAAAAATTACTACTCGTAATTTGTGAATATAAAATAAACGTTAATTCACATTCTTTCAACCAGGATCCGCTTTTGTGAATTTGTGCAAACAGGGTCCGTTATTGCAAAAAAACTTTTTCAAGGAGTTTTTAAATTGTCAAGGCATACAAGATTATGCTCAACACTGTAAAATTATCATTAAAAAAATTAAATTTTAAGAAATAAGCAGCAATTGCAGCTACTAAATTAGCGATGCAACACATAAATATTTGGTATTTAGCCTATACTGCTGAACGCAGAATATTCATTTCGGACGAATAAAGGTAGAAGCGTCTGCTTAAGACAAAATTTAGTTCGTTTACATCTGTCTTTCTTCCGCCCCCCCCATTCCTGGGAAGGGTTTTTTCGATTAACAAAACAATAATGAAGATAAACAAATTTGTGAAAGGTCCGATTAAAAGATAAATTATTTTGTGAAGGGTCCGTTTTTAAGTTAAAATATTTTGTGAAGGGTCCGTTTTTAAGAAAAGATATTTTGTGAAGGGTCCGTTTTTATGGAAATTTTTATGGACCCAAATTTCTTCTAAACAGACCCCTGATCTTTAAACTTTCATTTTATAATACAGAATAAATTATCACAGAGATAGAATATCTAGTGCTGAACTGCATAAAATTAACTTTGCAGATTCTAAGAAAATTGAACCCGTTATTAGCAAATTTGCTATTTCGCAACACACCTACAATTTAACGAAAAATGACCTGTCGTGGTATTAGGCTGCAATAATGAAACTGTTCTCGTAAGAGTATCGAATGCGTTATCGTTCATTTGAAGAAAGAAAGGGAAAATCACGCATTTACTTACTAAAATAATGGGAAACGTATGGAACAGGTTATAAGCCAATAAAAACGTTTATCCCTAGTTCATGAATGCAGCAATGATGCTGAAATGCTTTAAGTAGTTATTCCAAAAAAAGTAAACAAAAAATGGAGCTAAAACGTTTTACTTACACTGTTAGAAATTTCTCAGTAAAAATGATTAAATAGCAATTTTTTTAATTGTCATTTTACCATATTCAACCAAAACAATCAAATTACCATAAAAACGATTATATTCAAACTATTAAGTCTGAGAAAAAACGTTTATTGGTTGTTTTTACCAAAGACGGTTAAACTACTAACTTAGTCTGGACAAAAGAACACGAAAATTTTTCCAGAGGAAACAGAATTTCAAAACTACCATGCGTAAAATTAGATAGAAGGTCTGGTGCTAATGTAAGAAAACATAAAATAATTAAGGTATTTGGGTATCCTGCTTGATCAAAGTTTGATGTTTATTCTACATCTCGAAGAAATTCGGAAAAAGATCGCTTAACTCCAGAACAATCTAAAAAATATTATACGGTGCCAAATTTTTCAAAAAAATAGGTACCTTTTAAGCACTTTTTAAACACTCAAAAATATTTTTAAGCACTTTAAAAAATATCATAACTAGGATATATACACTAGTAAAAATGTTTTCTTCCAAATGTTGAAAGTTCTTCAGATATATTTTGAATGAATGAAGTTTTTTTAAACGTATAAAACATGTTATGTTTTTAAGCATTTTCTGTTCAGAATATGTTGAATTTCATAAAAGAAGTATTTTGATATTTAGTTTTATGCCTTTACTGCCATTTATTATTTAGAACAGGGGTTTCCAACTTACATAAGGCCAAGGGCCGCAATTAAAAATACCAGTCAAGAGGCGGGCCGCAACTTCATAAAAATTTTGTATAGGACTCTTTTATTACTGTCAGACTTTTATCAAGTTGTACAAAACAAAAGTATTGAATTACGAATTCAAATAAGAAGTACATTTTTAAAGATATTTAATTGCATATTAAAAAATTGGGGCTACAATAACTTTAATGTGCACCTATGTATTAAACAATTAATGTGCAACAGACATCAAATTGTCAAAATATAAAACTTAAAAGTATTTAAAACCCACATAGATGTATTACGAAAATTGTCCACAAAAAATGACAACTAATATATTTTAGTTCGTGAGCCACAAAAAAGGGCTTCGCGGGCCGCCATTTGGTAACCACTGATTTAGAATATGAAAACATGATATTTATAAAAATGAAATTTAGGTTCTTGTTAGTTTTGACGCAGATTTTCAACAAGGGACTTAATCCATGCTTTAACCGTCAGATAATAACATTTCTTATAAGAACATTTCTTAAATGTTCACTAAGTTTCCCAAAAAGAAAGCATACATTCTCATAATCATCTAAAAATTTCTTACGACCCATTTTTAAGATCTCGATAACGCATAACTGTGACGCAGAAAGATTAGATTTACAAAGTTTCGATCAAAATAGGGAAGCGATCGCAATATTTAAAATTAATCATTTAATAAGTAGAACACAGCAATCAATCGAAAACGACTCCTTTTGGTTTATTTTAGTCACTCAACATAAAACACAATTAAACTTTGCAATGCTAAATACACATACGATAAGAATGTCAACTGAATTATTAAAAGGAATTAATTTGCGCAAAGCTTGTCTTCTTAGAATGACAACTAAGCTTATTTTACAGAAAATTAATCAGTAGTATCTGATTCTCAGTAAAAATTATTCCTTTACCACAGTTTCAAATGATAATCCTGTATTACAAATAATTTTGATGCACATTTGCAATTCCAAGAATTGGGAGTCAATCGCGCATTTACATAAGAATGAATTCAGCATTTGTGCAGCTCATTTCATGTCATTCCGCCAAAGGGAATACAGATATTTTAAACTACTTGGAATGAGTATTGTATATTGAAATATTATATAGTTCAAGCTTAATGAATGAAATTTGTAATCATCGAGTAGATTTTTAAGAATAAATTTAAGATTTAAATGTAAATTTGATAAGGTAAAACAATTAATAAACAAAGGAAACATAATCCATAAACATTATTTAGGAAACGAAACTGATAAACATTATTTTGGAAGCAATTAAGAAATTTGTGTAATTAATAATGCAATTAAATATTGATTTGTTACAAAAAGAGCAAAAATTTATTTCTTATTTATATGCCTCCTTATGATCAAGTAATTCATTAAACGGATATACAAATCGAATCGATAATTTCATTAATTATTCAAATTAGTTAGACATCATAGAATTAGTAACTTTAGGTCAATTATAAACCTAAAAATAATTATTATCTTCATCAATCTTTACAAGAGAAAACCTTCTTTTTGCAAATAGGATGTGGATAATTAATCGAGCATAAGTATCGAACATATAAAATGTATGTCAATTTTTTTTTATCACTTTTCGATTCACCGCTCTTATTAGAGTGTGGTGTTTATTTAGTCAGTAGTAATATATGAAATTAGTAGGAGCTGACTTTTTGGAAATCGATTGAGATGAACTACACATGCAACAGGTGTAGTATCTAAAAAAAAAAGGTAAGTGAAGTGAAAACTTTACATGTGCTTGCGATATTACAGTTTTGTTTACTCACTTTTTTATTTATGACAATGAAAACTTGCATTGAAAATTTCGACCATTTACCGACTATATCAAACTTCTGGATAAGCTTTGTACCTAATGACAGCATAATCCTAGCAACAATTTTATCCTGACCCCAGTTGGGCTCTAAATTGATTCAATATGAGTGCTATATGAATATGCACCGAGGGACCAATATTCAATGTCGGCCCTATATAGGGCCAGACTTCCCCCCCCCCAAAAAAAAACATAACGAGCTTTAACTATTATAAATTTCTTTAAGTTAAATGAATACTCAGATCCAGAGTAAATAATGTATTTTAATGCAAAAAATAAATTTTGAAAAGTAAAAATTTAGTTTAATGGAGTTGCATAACAACAAAAAGACGGCATAACCTAGTAAATAAGTATTTACTTTAATAAGTTAAAATTAGTCTTTAGATTTATCTGTCACTTCTAAACCATTACTAAAATGTATTTTTGCTTGCCAACGAGTTTTATTTTTTTTAAAAATTTCTCAATATTGAGAATAATGTCAGGGATCTTCTGTCCAGACATTTTGTGAAAGGTCCGTTTTTCGAGAAATTGTGAAAAAGTTACTCACATTCTTTCAACCAGGGTCCGCTTTTATGAATTCGTGCAAATAGGGTCCGTTATTGGAAAAAAAAAAGCTTTTTCAAGGAGTTTTTGAATTGTAAAGATATACAAGATTATGTTCAACACTGTAAAATTATAATTAAAAAAATTTAATTTAAAAAAATAAACAACAATTGCTGCTTCTAAATTAGAGATGCAATATACAAATATTTTGAATTTAGCCTATACTGCTGAAAGCAGAATATTAATTTCGGACGAATAATGGAAGAATCGTCTGCCGAAGACGAAACTTAATTCGTTTACATCCATCTTTCTTGTTTTCTGCCCTGGAAGGGGTTTAATCGATTAACAAAATAATAATGAAGATAAACAAATTTGTGAAGGGTTCAATTAAAAGAAAAATCATTTTGTGAAGGGTCCGTTTTTAAGTTAAAATATTTTGTGAAGGGTCCGGTTTTAAGTTAAAATATTTTGTGAAGGGTCTGTTTTTATGAAAAGATATTTTGTGAAGGGTCCGTTAACGGACCCAAATTTCTTCTAAACAGACCCCTGAATGTGTTGAGGTTTAACTGATCTATGTCTTTATGTGTACTCAAATATATATAATCTATGCATGTTTAGGACATCTAACTGTTTTTAGCGCTTAACCTCTCCTTCTATAAATCGTTTATAAGATCTATGCATCAATGACTGGTTTTTTGAGCTGTAGCACATGTAAACATTAATATCTATGCCGAGTACAAATTTTAATTTCCAGATGCATTCTCAAAAATTTAGATATTATCACGGTAATACAATATTTCATGTATCTATTTGTATTATCAGTAGTATTTGTATTATCAGTAGTATTTGCATTATCAGTAGCATTTGTATTATTATTTGTATTATCAGTTGACCTGTGCAAATCAGAGTTTTCTACCTATTG
Organism: Parasteatoda tepidariorum; assembly: GCF_982258835.1. NCBI lineage: Eukaryota > Metazoa > Arthropoda > Arachnida > Araneae > Theridiidae > Parasteatoda > Parasteatoda tepidariorum. The sequence goes on from NC_141759.1 coordinate 54,900,206, forward strand.
GTAAATCAGAGTTTTCTACCTTCATGAACTGTATAGCTATTAAACACTGAATTTTTTTTGTACAAAGTTTATAAATATTTTCATTTAAAGGATAATCATATATAGTTAAGAATTAGAAATTCGTGTTTATTAAAAAAAAAGATGTTAACAATTAAGTACTATTATTAATAGGTGGTAATAAAATGTTTTAGTTTTAGAGATAAATAAATGTAATCCTTTTGAAATCGAAAATAAAAAAGATTACCATTAAAAAATTACCATTGACGATACAATATAGTATTTCGTTAATTTTCGATAATTTATTCTAGCCTGCATATTTGTTCGAGTTGCGAATGTTCTCTGTCGCAAATTAAGAAAAACCATTATCCCTATGGAAAACTCCTGTTTGCATCTAAATGCACGCCAAGCTCACAGCTCGAACTTACATTAATTTCGCCTCCGAACATTATAACTTGCACAGTCTCCGTTTTGCTTGCTTTTTTATTATTATTAATAATAGTTATTAACAATAATCAATTAACCAAACTAAAGTCACAAATTATATCTCGCATTTGATTTGTTAGGAGTATATCTGCATAAGATGCGCCATTTTTAGTAGTCCAATCAAATCCAATGTTCCTGCAACGTCATAAAATTGCTTATTTTTCAAGAACGAATGTTTTTGTTATTTATCGAAATATGTCGCCATGTTGAGGATACCACTAAGGCTACGAAACTATATCCTGTTTATAATGATACATATCGCAAAAGACAGCCCGAATTAATTTTTTTGTCTGACGTGTTCAAAGTTTGAAAGCTTTTATATTGTTCTGAAAGTATATTTGTATAATTTGACAACGGAATTAATTATATGTATTCGCGGATAATTACATAAATCCTATACCGCAATGGACTTTTCTTAACGTGTAATGGAGTACAGCGCACACGTTTTTACTTCAGCTAAAAACACAATTTTCTATATTGCATGCGAGCGACTCAACGTAGAGGGATTGAAAATATAGCAAAATGTTTTAAAATGTATTAGTAATTAGAAACAAAAAAAAAATGCCTTCCCATTCGGTGAAACTATTCAGAGGATAATGAAAAAAGTTTAATTTATAACAATAAGTTTTCGACAATAGAATTTCGTATATTTGATATTGCACCATGACGCCAAAAAAGTGGTTAAACTTATAAACCACTCCATAAAAAATTACAAAATGCAGAAAAACAACACGATCCGAATCGGTGCTCCTGTACTCGAGTTATTAGCGAACATCCATATATAGATTGATTTTCGCTTTTATATAGAGCAGGGCCACAATTAAAAGCACCAGTCAAATGGCGGGCCGCAACTTCGTCACAATTTTATATAGGACAATTTTATGTTTGAAGGAACATTAAATATTACTGCCAGATTTTTATCAAGCTGTTCAAAACTAAAGTATTAAATTGCAAACAATAATGAGTATTTCCTTGAATAAATATTTTCTTGGATGCAAAACCTAAGAAGTGAATTTTTTTTTTTGCACCGTTGGTATGTTGAATTTCAAAAAAACGAAGGAATTAGTTTTTTTTTTTTTTTTTTTTTTTTTTTTTTTTTTTTTTTTAACGAAAGAAAAGTATTTTAAACCCATATAGATTTTTACGAAAATTATCCTCAAAAAAAAAAAAAAAATGAAAACTAACATATTTTAGTTTGCGGGCCACAAAAAAAGGCTTCGCGTTCCGGATGGGGCCGGTGGGCCGCCAATTGGTAACCACTGATATAGAGAAAGATTATAGCCAAATTGAATTTATCGTCAACCAAAATTATGACCAAGTAAGCTACATTTTAATTAGCTTTTGCTCAAAGGTAATACAAGTTTCAATGATTTCCTTATCAGGCGAAATTTATCGCCAAATGAGCTAGCTGATAATGTCTTATATGATGTGACCTAACATCGAATATTATTAAATTTGCATATTTTTTTTAATGAAAATTAAAATGCATTCTGCCGTGCAGTGAAAAAACCAACGTAAGCGAAGAAAAAATTCGAAATCGAGATTTTAATATATTTTGCATCTTTGTATGGTAACCTACATATAACAATATAAATAAATTTTATTTTATCACTTTTTTGAAATTCTATTTTAGCTTACATAGCGTAAATTAGTTGTCAAACCACTTTTCTCGGAATCAATCGTGAAGCACTTATAATTTGTCGACGGTAAGAACTCCCCCTGGCTGTCTACTGCTGAACTGAGGCTGTCTACTGCCATGGAAACAATAATGGCGCATTTCAGGGAAAGTAGCTTCTCATCACCCTAGGGCTAAACACCGAAGAAAAAGATTCCCTTTCTCTCGCCGAAACCTGTCATAAACAGTGACCCCACACCCCTAATTGAAATAGTTATACCTCGTAACCATGGTCACCGCCACAGATCCAGACGAATGGCTAGGGGAGTTCTTACTTTAGACAAACTATACGTTGTTTTTTTCAATTGCACGGCAGTATTCTTATAAGTAATGCGTAAATATGAGAAATTAGCGATTTCACTTCTATATGAAAAAAAAGAAGAAAAAAAACTAATTACAAATTTCGCCATTTTTAAAGTTTTCGAAAAGGCTTTCATTTTGATAGTTTTCCCTTCTGCCTGTTTTCAATTATTTAAAGTTAGCAGAATGTGAGGCAATACACCACAACCCATTTACTTGCCGAATTTCCCCTTCTGAGTTGTTGTTCCCAGATAACATCATGCTTGCATTACACGTAAGTGAGTGATTTAAATATCCTTCAATCACTGACTGAGGCCCCTTTACGGTGAATTATTCGCCGAAGTCTGCCTTTGATGATGTGGAAAGCATTAACTAATTCTATAAATCTAATTGTGAATCTCCGCATTAGGGTATCACTGGCACAGGGAATAGATGCATTGGAATCTAGTAACACATGGAGCTAAAAGATACATCACTTTGAATATAGAGGGGAATTACAATAGAGATTGCAGGTGTTGGCTGATGTAATATTAGAAACTGATCAAATGGAGGTGAAGGAAAATTTAGCAGGATACTGTAAAACAATTAATATTATAAAAAATACATTTCTGATAAAGCACATTGTATTTAAATGTTATAAGGTATGGTTTAGGTATATTTGTAAATAGTTATTATGTTGGTAATAATAATTATAATAATGTAAATGGTATTACTTATTTATTTGCGGATTTTTTTATAATGTTTATCGAGAGTTTGTTTTCTTCTCGGCTTACACTTAAAGGTATTCTTAAGGTTAAGTATTCCTAGCGATGATTATCATCATAGATTATCAGCGATATTGCATTCTAGATTATCAGCGTAGATAGTTACAAAATGTAAGAACAAAAAAAAAATTACAAAAAAACTTTAAAGTATAAGGAATTGATGAAATTAAGGTTAAAGTGTGCATCATTCGAAGCTACAGCATTCATTTTAATAATCCAACGAAGAAAAAAATTTGAATGCAAAAAATATACACTTTTATTATATAACAAAAATAAACTAATTTTATATGGTATTTTATATAGTTTTCTACATTGTAAAACTTTAATTTCCTGCATAAAATGATTAAAAATGACATTTTATAACATTTTAAATTTGACAAAGAACTCAAAAAACGTTAATGACTGTTAGACCTAAAGACTCACATATTTCAAAATTATAAATTTTCTAAAAGGTGACCTGACAATTATTTTTTAAAACATCAACGTTTAAATAACTTATGCTTTTTATTGAGTTTTAATATGGTTAAACTACTGAAATATTAGTACATCTTTCAAATTTGTATTTGTAGTTTAGTGTTCTTAGTAACGAATTTCATTAAATTTAATGGTTTAAATATAATGAGGAAAAAATAAGTAAGGGTAAGAAAGAAATATATTTAGTTTCCCAATGCAGTAATGCATTACAATTCAAACAGTCCAGTGAACTGTAGTTTACCTCCTTAATAGTGGTTCCCAATTAATAGTATATGTAATTATTTTTTTAATTTGTAATTCAAAAGCTCACAAGTAAATTCTTAAATAAAAATTGAAATAACTGGAAATCATGCCCTAAAACTAAACAATCCATTAATTTAATCAGCAAGTTGCTTAAAAAGAATATTTAAAAAATATATCTCGCAATATTGTTAAATACCAGGGGTCTGTCCAGACATTTTGTGAAGGGTCCGTTTTTTGTGAAATTGTGAAAAAATTATTCACATTCTTTCAACCAGGGTCCGTTTTTTTGAATTTGTGCAAATAGGGTCCGTTATTGCAAAAAAAAAAACTTTTTCAAGGAGTTTTTAAATTCTAAAGATATACAAGATTATGCTCAACACTGTAAAATTATAATTAAAAAAAATAAATTTTTAAAAATAAACAGCAATTTCTGCTTCTAAACTAGAGATGCAACATATAAATATTTGGTATTTAGCCTATACTGCTGAACGCAGAATACTCATTTCGGACGAATAACGGAAGAATCGTCTGCCGAAGACAAAATTTAGTTCGTTTACATCCATCTTTGTTGTTTTCTGCCCTGGAAAGGGTTTATTCGATTAACAAAATAATAATGAAGATAAACAAATTTGTGAAGGGTCCGATTAAAAGAAAAATCATTTTGTGAAGGGTCCGTTTATAAGTTAAAATATTTTGTGAAGGGTCCGTTTTTATGAAAAGATATTTTGTGAAGGGTCCGTTAACGGACCCAAATTTCTTCTAAACAGACCCCTGAATACATACAGTTTTTATATATAATTCATTTCGTACATGTTAACGTATCTACGTGATATTGTGCAGGGTGTTACAAAACTTATGGTCACACAGTAGAAAATGATATAACTTGCCAAAACATACTAACTTCACAATGTCATGTAAAGTCTCAAAGCAAAGGGCGAGTTATAAGGATTTCTAATGATTGGGTTAAACCAGGGGTCTGTTTAGAAGAAATTTGGGTCTGTTAACGGACTCTTGACAAAATATTTTTTTCATAAAAACGGACCCTTCACAAAATATTTTAACTTAAAAACGGACCCTTCACAAAATAATTTATCTTTTAATCGGATCCTTCACAAATTTGTTTATCTTCATTTTTGTTTTGTTAATCGAATAAACCCTTCCCAGAGGAAAAAAAGAAGAAAGACGGATGTAAACGAATGAAGTTTTGTCTTCGGCAGTCGCTTCTTCTATAATTCGTCCGAAATGAATATTCTGCGTTCAGCAGTATAGGCTAAATACCAAATCTTCGCATGTTGCATCTCTAATTTAGAAGCAGCAATTGCTGTTTATTTCTGAAAATTTAATATTTTTAATTATAATTTTACAGTGTTGAGCATAATCTTGTATGTCTTTACAATTGAAAAACTCCTTGAAAAAGTTTTTTTGCAATAGCGGACCCTATTTTCACAAATTCTCAAAATCGGACCCTGGTTGAAAGAATGTGACTTAACGTTTATTTTATATTCACAAATGACTAGTAATTTTTTCACAATTTTACTAAAACGGACCTTTCACAAAATGTCTGGGCAGACCCCTGATAACGGTTAATCAGATATTTAATCATTTAACTGTTCAACCGTTTAAGAGACTTTTTTAGCTGTAGACTTTGGATAATGATAATAACTAGATTAAAAAAATTGTAGTCCCAATGGTACGCCTTTTAGTCCCACTAGAACGTAGATTATACAGAGGGAAACGATTGGGAAACGTTGTTTTAGGGAGTACAAAATAATAAAAATTACATTAATACTCTCAGCCACACAAATATTTTTATACCAAGATTAGGACGAAATATTCCGCTCAAATACTTTTATTTTTCCAGATTGTCTAGACATAATTTTATACAGTTACCTGGTATTTTAAGACTTTTTCCCTTACAATCAATAACTCCGTTCCATCGCATTTAACTCTGAATGTTTTTCGTTTATATACGAAACAATAAAGGAAAAACATCGTCTTTTTTTGCAAATAAAAGCCGAATGGTTCCACAATATTTGTAGCAATGGGGATTTCTTGAACGGTTTTTTTCCCTACGTTAGAGACTGTGAAAAAGAAAAAAAAATCCCTGTTTCAAAAGCAAACACAATATACAATATACGAGTACTTCCTTGTGTAAACAGAGAACGTAGATATCGCATTTTGTCGACTCAATACACGTAGAAGGTTCTTGGAAAGGATGGAATACACTAACAATTTGAATAGCGAGAAGGGCTTTATAGTAAAGAAAAACTTGAGTAGCTCCTAACAATAGTTGGAAAGCTACTTTACAGTTAAAACTTTCAGTTGAAACAATTGGAATAATTTATGTTCGCTAAGTATTGATTTCACTTAACGAAATTTCAACGCACAAAGTTATTTTACGTCACATAATACATTTTATTAACATAGTACACACTTACGTGGTGTAAGTAAGTGGTTTACTATAATAAGTAAAAAAATTTCAGCTCCTATTTATCAATTCCAGAGGTGAAAATTTTATTATTGGATTTACCACTATTAATATTCAACTTCCTTACCAGGGGTCTGTTTATAAGAAATTTGGGTCCGTTAGCGGACCCTTCACAAAACATCTTTTTATAAAAACGGAAACTTCACAAAATAATTTATCTTTTAATTGCACCCTTCACAAAGTTGCTTATCTTCATTATTGTTTTGTTAATCAAATAAACTCTTCCCGGGGGGGGGGGAGAGACGGTTCGAAACGAGTTTTCCAAATTTCCCTAAGTTTAAATTCCAAATGTAGTATTCTAAGAAAATATTTCTTTTTTTACAAACATCGTGTGCTCATTCTTATTGATATTAAATAAATTTTTTTGTAAATAAATAATTGATCAATTTATATTTATTCATAAAATTAATTAATAGAATATTATGTAAATAAAAATTAATTTCTGGCAATTTTTTAAATAAAATATTACAAATTTAAGAATTGTTTAAATTTACTTAATGCGTAACACATTTAAAGTGATACATAACTAAGTTATGTTATTTAAAATATGTCAATTGAAATTATTAAAAATGTGAGTGATTTTGTTTCCATTATTCGTCCGAATTGAATATTCTGTGTTGAGCAGTATAGGCTAAATATCAAATATTTGTATGTTGCATCTCTAATTTAGTAGCTGCAACTGTTGAGCATAATCTTGTATTTATTTACAATTTAAAAACTTCTTGAAAAAGGTTTTAGCAATTTTTGCATTAACAGGACCCTATTTGCACAAATTCACGAAAGCAGAATCCTGGTTGAAAGAATGTGACTTAACGCTTATTTTATATACAGAAATTATGAGTAGTTTTTTCGCAATTTTACAAAAACAGGACCTTTCACAAAATGTCTGGACAGACCCCTGCTAGCAGACGTAGATAAAATGAAAAATTTTCTGCGAACACAATCTCAATTACAAAACTCTTGTAACTGGTTTCAATCTTTTCTTCGCCACCTCATTTTGCAAAATTGGTTTGAAAAGCACGATTTCTTTAAGAGCGTTCAGTTTTTATAGAACTCTGTATCACAGGAATGAGTTTGGTAAAAAAAAAAAAAAAACCAATAAAGTTGAAAATAGAAATCCAAAAACGACATGTGCAAAATCACTTTTTAAGTAATGGAAAAAAATATCTGAAATTTGAGCCAGAAAAAAAGTAGATATAGGGTATCATTTGTCCACAGAGCGTTACCAACAAACTATCAATTCAAGATTTTTTTTTTTTTTTTTTTTAAATTGTGTGAATATGAATCTTGAAATCAAGCGAGTACGAATCTTGACATTTAATTTTAAAATCGCGTGAATACAAATCTCAATGTTTGATTTTAAAAATGGTGTCAATACGAATCTCGATGTTTGATTTTAAAATCGCGTGAATACGAATCTCGATGTTTGATTTTAAAATCACATTAATATGAATTCCGATGCATAATTTTTAAGTGACTTGAACATGAATCATAATAATGGTTTTAACTTGAAATGAAACGCGATATTTGATGTTAAATCGCCAAAATACATAACACGATGCGAGATCTTAAATCGCGTAAATAGGAATCGCGATGTGTGAAATTTAATTATGTGAATGTACTTTTAAATCGCGTTTGCAATGGTAGAAAAAAGCGTTATCTTTTTCCCCCCTCGGGAATTCGGAAACGACAAACCTTGTTTGGAAAGGCAGTTTATTATTATTTTTTTTAAAGTAATGGTAAAAAAAAAAATATCGTGACGGTGGCAAATTTTTCACTAATGGCGTTCATGTATATTATACAGGTCTGCTTCCTAGTCTTATAATTGGATATCCAACCCAGAAGTCAAGTAAACATTATGAAAAAAAGTAGTTTTCGTGGACAACTTTTTGATACAACAAACTCGAATTTGTGCTACAATGGATGGGAAATACCTCAAAAGCCTCACACGACCGTAGAAAGATTACGTCAGCACTGCAGTCGATGCGTGTCGCGAGAAGAATTCGCATCGAGGAGTCATCGCTGGGCAACCTTATTGGGAGGCAAGTACTCTATTCCCTTCGCCACCGCTGATCATGCATTCCCCACCTTTCTGCAAAAGAAATTGAACAATTCATCTACCCAAATTAGGAAAAAGCAGCTAGTGCTACACGCTTGTTGTTTTGTGATCTTGTAGCCTGGATGGCTCAGTAAGGAAATATATCGTTTTCACCATGTGTGACAAAAGTTCAAATCTTGATCAAGGGTCGTCTTACACCCCACTATTGTGGAAAAATGTGTCAGCATTTTTATTTTCATGTAAATGTTATTTCATTTTACTCAAATGGCACTCGGTGAAACTATGTCCTTTGTCCATGTACAGAAGTTCTTTGGGCTTGTGTTAGAATGATGAAGAATTTAAGTGGATTTTAATTTTTTTCGATTTCGGTTAAAACTTACAAGTAACTAAAATAAATTTTAGTATATTTAGATTTGAATTAATTATAACGGGTAGAAGATTTTTTTTGTGTGTGTTTCTTTCGATTGGAGTAAAAAATGCAATGAGCTTAAGTACGTATTCTATTTTGATTCAGATTAAAAACTAAAGAGAAATAAAATTGATTTTAGTTTTTTGTAACTTAGTGGGAAAAAAATAGCGATTGCATGTTGGCGCCTTGGCGAATTTAAGTACGCTCTTCACGTCAACTCTTTCGTTCACTCAATTAGTTTGTTTTCGGATTCTATTTTGCATCATACTAATGTGATTTATCGAAACCACTAATTTCGCTTTAATAATGTATCAACTTCAGTGAAGTTTTAGGTACATGGGTACCATAATTGTTGATATATTCATTCAGGTTATAATCTGTTATATTTTGATGCTGTATTTGTTCATAATTTTTCACATTTACGACGAGACTGGACAGTTATACTTATCAGTTACTATGCGTACAGACAAGGGGTTTCCAACTTACATGAGGCCGGGGGCCACAATTAAAAACACAAATCAAATGACGGGCTGCAACTTTATCAAAATTTTATGTAGGACTCTTTTATGTTTGAAGGAACATTAAATATTACTGTCACATTTTTACCAAGTTATGCAAAACAAAAGTATTGAATCACAAATTAAAGTAAGAAGTAGATTTTTAAAAATATTTAATTGCGTATTAAATAATTCGGGCTACAATAACTTTAATGTGCACCTTTGTATTAAATAATCAATGCGCAAAAGATATCAAATTGTTAAGATATAAAACTTTAAAAAGGTTGGTATTAAAACTTACATAGTAGCACACAAAATGTTCAATGAAAAAATTGAAATTTGTCTGCTGCAACCACCAGAGAATAGATATTTACATTTTAAATTTACAAATGTGCGTGTAAATATTTTCGCCCAAAATGAGTTGTTTCAAAAAGTTAAATCGGAGAATTTCTTCGAGAAAATTTTCGATACACACATGCTAAACTATATTCACAAAATACAAAAATATGAAATAAAAAAGAGCAACAAACACGATTATTTTTGTATTTGAATAAATATTTTTTTGGATGCAAAACCTGAGAAATAAATTTTTTTGCACCGTTGGTATGTTAAATTTCACAGAAACGAAGAAATTAGGTTTTTAATAACGAGAAAAGTATTTTAAATCCATACAGATTTTTTTACGAAAATTGTCCCCAAAAAAATGACAACTAATATATTTTAGTTCGCGGCTCACAAAAAAGCCTTCGCGGGCTGGATGCGGCCCCCGGGCAGCCAGTTGGAAACCACTGTTATAGACTTTAGATAAAGCATAATAAAAAATGTTAAAATTTAATGATCGAAGTAAAAATAAATTGCAATAAAAAACTAGTTTTTTAAAAAACTTTTAACCAAACAGTTAAAATTTAGAGAAAAGAAACCGTTATGAGAACTTAATATTTTTGGATTATATTTCCACTATAATCATTATGTTTGAATTTCTAACAATTTAGCACGTCAGAATAAATTTAAAATACCTATTTCGACACAAATTGCCAAAGCAATTTGTCAGAGAAAATAATTCGAATAAATTCGCGTTCGTAAAGTATCAGAGTTGACTGAAAGTGTCTTCTCGCTACTGCGACCAGAGTAACCTGACGTTTAATCAAAACTGACTTCTCATTTAGAATTACTTCAGTAATAAAAGTATTCTATCATCAAGAATAGAGTTGTTCGAAATTTAGAATCATTCCAGGAACGAAATCGATTCTGCCTTAAAACAGCCCAATTAAAGTCTTTTTGGTAGCTATGTTCGAGGCAATTTATGTTAGTGGAGTAAATAAAGTTGTCTGAGAATTTAAAATTGTCGTAAGATGGGATATAGTGAGAAGTTGTCAATTTATACGTAAAGTAATAGTTACCAACTTCTCTATTGTTCATGCATAATTTATTTTCCACATATTAAGAACTTGCAGATCAATAGAAAACATCATTTAATATTATAGCCTATCAGGGGTCTGTCCAGACATTTTGTGAAAGGTCCGTTTTTATAAAATTGTGAAAAAATGACTCGTAATTTGTGAATATAAAATAAACGTTAAATCACATTCTTTCAACCAGTGTCCGATTTTGTGAATTTGTGCAAACAGGATCCGTTATTGCAAAAAAACTTTTTCAAGGAGTTTTTAAATTGTGTAGACATACAAGATTATGCTCAACACTGTATATACAATTAAAAAAATTAAGTTTTAAAAAATAAACAGCAATTGCAGCTACTAAATAAGCGATTTAGCCTATAATGCTGAAAGCAGAATATTCATTTCGGACGAATAAAGGAAAAAGCTTCTGCCGAAGACAAAATTTAGTTCGTTTACATCTGTCTTTCTCCCCCCCCCCCTTCCTGGGAAGGGTTTATTCGATTAACAAAACAATAATGAAGATAAACAAATTTGTGGAGGGTCCGATTAAAAGATATATTAATTTGTGAAGGGTCCGTTTTTAAGTTAAAATATTTTGTGAAGGGTCCGTTTTTATGAAAAGATATTTTGTGAAGTGTCCGTTTTTACGAAAAGATATTTTGTGAAGGGTCCGATAACGGACCCAAATTTCTTCTAAACAGACCCCTGCCTATTCACAATTAAAATTAAAACAATATTTATATTTATCAGGGGTCTGTTTAGAAGAAATTTGGGTCCGTTAACGGACCCTGCACAAAATATCTTTTCATAAAAACGGACCCTTCACAAAATATTTTAACTTAAAAACGGACCCTTCACAAGATATTTTAACTTAAAAACGGACCCTTCACAAAATATTTTAACTTAAAAACGGACCCTTCACAAAATGATTTTTCTTTTAATCGGACCCTTCACAAATTTGTTTATCTTCATTATTATTTTGTTAATCGAATAAACCCTTTCCAGAGCAGAAAACAAGAAAGACGGATGTAAACGAATTGAGTTTTGTCTTCGGCAGACGATTCTTCCATTATTTGTCCGAAATGAATATTTTGCGTTCAGCAGTATAGGCTAAATACCAAATATTTGTATGTTGCATCTCTGATATAGAAGCAGCAATTGCTCTTTATTTTTGAAAATTTAATTTTTTAATAATAATTTTACAGTGCTGAGCATAATCTTGTATCTATTTACAATTTAAAAACTCTTTGAAAAAGTTTTTTGCAATAACATGACCCTTTTTGCACAAATTCATAAAAGCGGACCCTGGTTGAAAGAATGTGAGTAATTTTTTCACAATTTCACGAAAAACGGACCTTTCACAAAATGTCTGGACAGACCCCTGTTTATAAAATCGCATTAAAAACAATTTTGCATAAAAAAAAACTTATTTAATAAGAAAAAAAAACATAATTATTGCTTGAATAAAAAATTTAAACTGAAATGGAGTCAATTTAAACCAGATTCAAATTTCTAAACAACAGGATACCTCCAATTGACGTAGTGTGAGTATCTCGATCCTGATTGGTCATTGAAACGTGATATTTGTTTTCGTTATCAACTGTTCTTTCTATTCTATTTCGAGTAAGCTAAACCTGCCAAGTATTACTTCTCTTAAGTGACACATTCTGTTTTCTTTCACAAAGATTTTAATTTGTTCACTATATATTTCTTACTTAACTCAAAGACAGATACGAAGCTATGTAGAACAAAAACAAACTAATTATGCATCGAAGTTGCCAGATGCACAAAATAATATACCACGGTTACAACAAAATACATATGCAAATAATAAATTTAAGTTAAGTAAAAAACGTAGAAGAGAAATTTTAACGAATTCAATGAGCGATTAGGAATTAACTTCACGTTAATTAACATTCTAATTTATGTGGGGAAACTTAGCTTGACGCTTCATCTTGTTTATAAATAATCAGCTTGCACTGAGGTCATAGGTCACGTGCTTGTATATCAGTGATCGTCTTCTTCGCGAGTTGCAAGTACCCAATTCAGGGGTCTGTCCAGACATTTTGTGAAAGGTCCGTTTTTATAAAATTGTGAAAAAATTACGCGTAATTTGTGAAGATAAAATAAACGTTAAGCCACATTCTTTCAACCAGGGTCCGCTTTTGTGAATTTGTGCAAATAGGGTCCTGTTATTGCAAAAAAAAATTTCAATGAGTTTTTAAATTGTAAAGAGATTATGCTCAACACTGTAAAATTATAATTAAAAAAATTAAATTTTCAAAAGCAAACAACAATTGCTGCTACTAAATTAGAGATGCAACATAAGAATATTTGGTATTTCGCCTATACTGCTCATCACAGAATATTCACTTCGGTCGAATAATGGAAGAAGCGCCTGCCGAAGACAAAACTTAGTTCGTTTACATCAGTCTTTCTTTTTTTTTCCCCTGGGAAGGGTTTATTCGATTAACAAAACAATAATGAAGATAAACAAATTTGTGAAGGGTCCGATTAAAAGATAAATTATTTTGTGAAGGGTCCGTTTTTAAGTTAAAATATTTTGTGAAGGGTCCGTTTTAAGTTAAAATATTTTGTGAAGGGTACGTTTTCATGAAAAGATATTTTGTGAAGGGTCCGTTTTCATGAAAATATGTTTTGTGAAGGGTCCGTTAACGGGCCCAAATTTCTTCTAAACAGATCCCTGCAATTGAAAATAAAATAATTTAATTAAAAAATATTGATATGCTGACAACTAAAAACAAATGCCAACTTCCAAACATCAAAAGTAAATTAATTTATGGTGGTAATTTAATCTTAAATCACCTTAAAAAATTAAAACTGATAATCATTAAGCCTTCATCATGAGTTGAGAATATAATTTTATTCTTTTTATTTTATTTTAAATTATTCAAACTATCGAATGTTTTGGTTCAATGTCTGCTTATTTTCATAAAGGTCTTGATTAGCAATTAGTAGCAATTATGATTAGTAGCCACTGGCTACAATAATCTTAGCAACTTTTGCACGTCCGTTATCGAATTTTAGACAGTGCAAAGGTTGATGATTTTTCTTATTCCTTTGTAAAAAAAATTATACTCAGTGTTTTTTTTTTAAAATTAAATCTGTGTTTTAATGATTTTTAAAATATACATAATAATAAATATATTTAAGGCTTTTAATGTGAAAATAAATTTAATACATTTCTGATATTCAAAGTATTATATTAAAGCGTTAGAAACGACGTTGAATTTCATAGCTACAATTGTTAAAATAAAGATCGACATAACCATATAGTAACTTTACCGGTGATTGGATCAGAGCGATATTACTCAAATGCGTGATTCGAAATTTGCTTGCTGTACTGATGACAAATTAAAATCATTGCTGCTTTAAGAAACCACGTAGAAATCCAGAAGTTTGGTAAAAACGATCTACAAGAAAGAAACCAGGGGTCTGTCCTAACATTTTGTGAAAAGTCCGTTTTTGTAAAATTGTGCAAAAATTACTAGTAATTTGTGAATATAAAATAAACGTTAAGTCACATTCTTTCAACCAGGGTCCTGTTTTTGTAAATTTGTGCAAATAGGGTCCTGTTATTGCAAAACACTTTTTCAATGAGTTTTTAAATATTAAAGAGATACAAGATTATGCTCAACACTGTTAAGTGGTAATAAAAAAGAATTTTAAAGATAAATAGCAATTGCTGCTACTAAATTAGATATGCAACATTTAAATATTTGGTATTTAGCCTATACTGCTGAACGCAGAATATTAATTTCGGACGAATAAAGGAAGAAGGGTCTGGCGAAGACAAGACTTAGTTCGTTTACATATGTCTTTCTCCCCCCCCCCCCCCGAGAAGGGTTTATTTGATTAACAAAACAGTAATGAAAATAAATAAATTTGTGAAGTGTCCGATTAAAAGATAAATTATTCGGTGAAGGGTCCGTTTTTATGAAAAGATATTTTGTTTACTAATCTAAATTTCTTCTAAACAGACCCCTGGAAACCATTTGAGGATCAAGGGGGAAGACCAGTTTATGTTCATTTTTCAAAAAAGTGAGAATTGAATAGTCATATGTTGCATTTTGAGGATAACTTAGTTATGACAAAGCAATAACGTTGAAAATCAGTTCTCTCCGCGAGTTATTACACAGTGAAGATGGGCCGTGTTGTGCATAAACGTTTGCTGTGCACCCTGGAATTCGTTTTTTTCTCAGAATCATGGACATGAGCCCCTTGATCTTTATGGACGATGGAATCTAGTCCCTCAGAAGGAGATGTGCTCAAGATTTGAATTCGAGTGTAGTATTAACTTATTAAAAATTTCATAATCGAAGAAAAAAATATTTTGGAAATGCGTAGAGAAAATTGCAGGAAAACAATCAAATTACCAAACGGATTTTTTATTAAATTTCATTTTTCTTTCTTACGTAAAATTTTGTTTTTAAATTTTCAACCTCTTTTAATTCCTTTTTTTCGCAACTTAATTATATGTCTTCAATTTTTATTATTTTTTTGTTATCTGTAGTGCAGATTATTAAAAATAAATTAAAATTTTTTTACGAAATTGTATTTCTCTGAAACCTTTCATCAATATCCGAAATTCAGCCCTAACGTGCATAAATAAATCGCCATGACCTGGTAAATATTGATCACTTTTTCAAATCAATAGAAATCTCGCAGAAGAAAATAAGACACGGAACTTATTCGGACTAGATTAACTTCTTCATTTAAAGAATGCGAGAAAATGAGCCATTATCACACCATTCTCCAAAAATTATGGCTCCAATTGAGTAATGCATCTTGGGAAATTAGAACAACGCCCTCATTTAATTATGGTTTTCTGCTCTTGGAAAGAGCAAGAACCAATGGATTCCGGTATTTTATGAAGAGTAAGTTCATTCAGGATTATTAGAGTGAAGAAAAGTTCCACCTAATGTTCCACTTGTTCATAGGGCTGATATCGAAGAGAAAAAATACCTAAATATTATTTGATTAAAGAAATAAAACTAGGGTTTATAGGAAACTAATTTGGACTCATTAACGAACCTTTCACAAAATTTGTTATGTTCAAAAAAGTAAAGAAAAAAAACTCGTCAGAAAATATTTTGCAAAAAAAAAAAAAAAAAAAAAAGAAGAAAAAAAACCGGGTCCTTAACAAATTATGTTATTTTAAAAACGGTCTCTTCTCAAAATATTTTATCTTAAAAATGAATTAATATAATAATTTATAATAAAAATTAACAAATTAATAATTTAATATTAAAAATTTAAAAATAAAACCACGAGCCGAATTTTCAAAGCACAGACCAGTGGGCCATAGGGCTTTGTGACCACTGTGCTTTGTGATTTTTCACAATACAGAAACGTAGACCCTAATTTCACAAAATTATAAGAAACTTTTATACTACTTCAGGACAACAGACTTTTTACGAAAAAAAAAAAAAAAACGTTATCAAAATCTCACGAATAATTATTGAGATAGTCACAGTGACGAGAGTTAAAGTAGCAGAAAGGTTGTTGTTCATAGCAAAAATATGACTTTTTTTCAGTTTTAATGCTATTGACACAACCCAAAATGATACTATCTTTTTATTAACTAGTTACAACTAGGCTACTTAAGATAAGTTAAAGCAGGGGTCTGTCCAGACATTTTGTGAAAGGTCCGTTTTTCGTGAAATTGTGAAAAAATTACTCTCATTCTTTCAACCAGGGTCCGCTTTTATGAATTTGTGCAAATAGGGTCCGTTATTGCAGAAATTTTTTTTTTCAATGAGTTTTTAAAATTGTAAAGACATACAAGATTATGCTCAACACTGTAAAATTATAATTAAAAAAATTAAATTTTAAAAAATAAACAACAATTGCTGCTTCTAAATTAGAGATGCAACATACAAATATTTGGTATTTAGCCTATACTGCTGAACGCAGAATATTAATTTCGGACAAATAATGGAAGAATCGTCTGCCGAAGATAAAACTTAATTCGTTTACATCCATCTTTCTTGTTTTCAGCCCTGGAAAGGGTTTATTCGATTAACAAAATAATAATGAAGATAAAGAAATTTGTGAAGGGTCGGATTAAAAGAAAAATCATTTTGTGAAGGGACCGTTTTCAAGTTAAAATATTTTGTGAAGGGTCCGTTTTTATGAAAAGATATTTTGTGAAGGGTCCGTTAACGGACCCAAATTTCTTCTAAACAGACCCCTGGTTAAAGCAACCTAAAAAATATAATAAATGATATCAAACAAAAAAGAACATCCAATTGAAAACCTTCCTTCTTGTCAAAACACAAAATGAGAGAAAGTTTAAATATCAAATAGGACAGAAACACTTTTGTTTCAGAACTATGACGGAGCATCTTCATCAAAACACAGAACGAAAAAAAAAATACAATAATACCCCAAATAACAGAAATATAATATTTTATAAACTATAAGGGTGTACCTTATGAGAAAAAGATACATTCAAAGTTTCAACACCGAATAAAATGCCACATTACAGCAATGAAATAATTGTATGTCTGTAGTATGATTTTTAACGAAATCATCGATTAAAATCAAATTATTTTAAAAAAAATCTTTTTAAACAGCATTTTAATATTTGATTGTATAATTTTTTTTTACTGTTTTTCATAGTTTTCTAATTTATTGCAAGTGAATATATTACTGTGTTAGTTTCAATAAACAAAAACAAACCAAGTTTTTAAATATCAGCACTTTTGAAGTTTCAATAAACAAAACTAAACTAAGTATTTAGTGTTAAATAAAAATCAGCCCTTTTGAAGTGAAATGACATTCTGGAATTTTCCTATGAATTTTTTCTGAATGCAAACTGAAAATTTAATGCTGCTATTAAAAAAAAAAATTTTAAAATGACAAAAATTGAGAAAACAAATTTGTGAATTCGATTTTCAATAAATTTGAATTTATTCCCTCAACAATTTTTAGTGCAGCAACGTGATTTCCATTTTTGATTTATTTTAATAATATGTTAAATACAATTATACAGAGTTATTCATAATTCCCTCTGTTTACTACAACCATATGTTTACTATAACTGGCGTCAGTGGTACGTGTTACTGCCATCTACCGGCAACTGCTTAAATTAAAACTTGAATACTTTCGGAATAATTTCATATGTTCTTTTTTGCCATATTCGTCTTTGTTTTTTTACTATAACGCTTCGAAACCCCGGAGGAAATTATGAAATAAGTTAAATTTTAGCTGTAGTTTAAATTTTAGCTAATTAGCAAATGAAGTTCTTAAAGTATTTTTAAAAAATCGAAAAAAGTCTGATTCAAACAGAAGAAATCTAATTTAAACAAAAAAAATCGGTTTCTTTATTTCTTTTTTAAATCACTAACTAAACACAGCCAACTGAAATCTTCTTAATTTGGATATTAATTCAGATTTTTTCATAACTTTCATCATGTCCCTACATGTTTTCCAAAAGCCTTATCTCAAATCCCTAAATGAAAAGTATTCTTAAAATCTATCTATAGCATTTCTCATAAGCGCTTAGTTGGTTTAAAAAAATAAAACATCATTTTTAATCTGGCTATAGTCGGGCACAAATCTAAAAAACAGTACTGCAGAACCACAAAAAAAAAAAAAAAAAAAACACTTTCAGTAAGCAAAACAATATGAAAGAAAAATAATTCCCAATCCTAACTAACACACCGACTCCAGTACACCACACAAATCAATTCTTCCTATATGGATACATACATATCTACCAGGCTTGAATACAAATGTCTATTTCTAGTTTGCGATCGCGGAGAAAATTTTAATGTGTCCCACAGGCGATATTCTGGGCATAAAATGTTCCAAGCCGTTTTTGGCGAAAGGTAGGCGAGAACTATTGAAATTTAAGAGCATGTTCTGTTTGAGGGTGCTTTCGTGTGCAAACAGAATATCTTCTTCGAATTCTGCTGATACTTCGGGGGACATTAATGTAATGAGAAAAGTTTTCTTCTAAGCCAAACACGAGTTTAGGAAAATATTTTAGATTTTCGTGCCGGCTTAAAAATCTTTAGAATGTTTATAAATGAGAAAAAGGAACGACGGTTTCTTGAAACTGCAATCTTATCAACTCAATTCTAGACTGAAGGGCATGTTTTCAGTTCAGTTCTGAATAATGATTTCGTGCCGCGAAGGGGGAAAATCCCTACGAATTCGCAAAAAAAGTTTCTGCTACTTAACAACTTCCCTTTCAGCAAACACAAATAAATGAATTAAATTTGAAGATGAATAAGTTTTTTTTAGGAATTGATTACTTAACTTTAAATAAATAAATAAATAAAAAATATAAGTGTTCAGTTACTACTTGATTAAAAATTTCATTCGCTTTAAAAAAATACAAATTGGAAATAACAGTCGACCTGTTTCAAGTGCTCAAAAAGAGGTGCTCATTTTCAAGACATGAATGAGAAGAAACAAAATTGATTTGAAATATAAGACATAAAGTTGATTGGAAAATACAAGGAAAAATACAGGCGAGAAACAAAACTGGAAAAACCCAGTAGCCGAGAAAGATAAAAAGTTGTATAACAGAACAAGGGACATTAATCTTGAAAACTTGTTTTATTTATATGAATGGCGATTCCTTTGTTAACGACATTAGTTCCTCACAACCTCTTCACAGTGAGTACCCTGAATTGCCACTCTTGGACACTGGTTTTCTTTCTTTCTTTTTCGTCTTTATTCTGACAGTTAAAATACATTACAAAACATTTATTGGATTTGAAAATAAGCAATTTTCAAAAAAAAAAATTAAGCGACAAATTTTTAGAGAAATTGAAATACGTCGTACTCAAATTAATTAATTTCCTCGACATTTTAGGTACATTTATTATATCCCCAGACACTTCCCTGATTTTTCCAATTTCATAAAATTCCCCGACGTTTTCATCTCCCCGATTTCCCTGTTCTGTTGCCATCCCTTAAAATCATTCAATACAGCGCCTCAACCACTAAACCACTTAGATTTCTGAGATCCATTCCGTACTTTAAAATATTCTAATAATTTAGTCAGATCCGCTGCGGCTCAGGGGATAGAGCATTCACCTCCCAATGAAGTGATCTATGTTTGAATCCCAGTGGAGAATTTGTTTTGGAACAAATTCTGCTCTCGGCTCGCACTGACCACAGTACTGACACGACTATCCTCAGTGACGTGACTGTCCTCAAAGAGGTCATGTGTTAGAATCCCAATTTTGTCTGGCTGACCGCGGGAGGCTTTCCTCTTCATGTAAAGCAAATGAAGGTTAGTTCCATCAAAAAGTCCTCCGCGAAGGCTAGTTTGCTATAATGCTTGGTCCAGGAATTCCGTTGTCTTCTGGAATGGGTTCAAAGTTGAAAAGCTACCGGGTTGGAAAATGTTAGTCGTAAGCTGAAAATTGGGCCATCTCTTCAACGAGGGTTATAAACTAAAACTTTGCACATAGAGCGGTGGTGGCTCAGGGAATAAAGCGCTTTGCCTCCCAACTATGGTACCATGTTCGAATCTCAGCGTTGGATTGGATTATCGTTAAGAATTCCATCCTCGGCTCGCATCGAATACAGTGCAGATGAAAAACACAGCAGTGGTAGACAGATCATGGGTGAGAGTCCTCTTGCCGTCAGACTAACCGTGGGAGATTTTCATGGATATTTCTTATTATGTAACGCAAACAGGGGTCTGTCCAGACATTTTGTGAAAGGTCCGTTTTTCGTGAAATTGCGAAAAAAATTACTCACATTCTTTCAACCAGGGTCCGCTTTTAAAAATTTGTGCAAATAGGGTCCGTTATGGCAAAAAAAAACTTTTTCAAGGAGTTTTTAAATTGTAAAGACATGCAAGATTATGCTCAACACTGTAAAATTATGATTAAAAAAATTAAATTTTCAAAAATAAACAACAATTCCTGCTTCTAAATTAGAGATGCAACATACAAATATTTGGTATTTAGCTTATACTGCTGAACGCAGAATATTCATTTCGGGCGAATAATGGAAGAATCGTCTACCGAAAACAAAACTTAATTCGTTTACCTCCATCTTTCTTGTTTTCTGCCCTGGAAAGGGTTTATTCGATTAACAAAATAATAATGAAGATAAACAAATTGTGAAAGGTCCGATTAAAAGAAAAATTATTTTGTGAAGGGTCCGTTTTTAAGTTAAAATATTTTGTGAAGGGTCCGTTTTTATGAAAAGATATTTTGTGAAGGGTCCGTTAACGGACCCAAATTTCTTTTAAACAGACCCCTGGCAAATGTAGGTTGGTCCAATCAAAGGGTTCGCCACGAAGGCAAGTGTCTCCATATACTTGATCCAGGAGTTCCCTTGTCATCTGGATTGGGTTTAAAATTACGTTGAGTTAAACATTGGTAGTAATCATGAACTCGAAACTTTGGTCGACTGTTCAATAACAGTTATAAAATAATATATAATTAAAAAATGACTTTGCATATACTATCTGATTCTTTTTATTTTTATACACACTAGAAAATTTATAAAAGAAAAATCTAAAAAATAGAAGCATTTAAATTTATAGCAAGAACTGCTCAATGATATCTTAAGTAAATGAATTTTGTTTAAACCTATTAAATATTGAGAAAAGCAGAGATAAGATGAAAAATCTGCAAAGAATCAGTTAAGTCAACAAATAAATGATCAGATTATAATGATTAGTAAAGTATAAAAATTACTAGAAACTTTGCTTTTCGAATTAAATTCGACTTTTCATAAATATTTATAAGAAAAATTAAAATTTCGTTATTTTTTAAAAGAAATACAAAAAACATTGATGAAAGAAAAATACTATTTTTCAAACATTTTAAAAAGAAAACCTCTGGAATAGAAAACCTTCAGGGAGATAGTTTTGCAACAAAAATTGATTTTAATATTTAAATATTTCTTAGATATTTTTACTCATAAACATTTTGCCTCCAGGAATTAAAAATAAATGATTAAGAAAGTAACATAACTCAATTTAAAAGGAATCGTTTGACTTAAATGTACTCATTTGAATTTAAAATGCATGAAAAGGGAAGGATAATTACGATATACATCTAGTAGATTCATCTCCAAAAATACAAGGGAAATAATTCGACTAAAATGAAAAACATAAAATGAAGAACAAATAGTGTATTATTTTCCATTAACAAAATCGAATGTTATTTATTGAAGTGTAATGATCTAAGCACTTTTTTAATGTGTAGTGACGACAGTGAAACTAATATAAATGCAACTATTAATTCAGATTTATAACTATCTTTTCTTAAAAACCGCTACTCAGGGATTTAAAAAAAAGCACCGAAAATGAAAGCTCGAAAAAAGCTTTACCTTAATTATATGAATCTAACATCTGATTAAAGACTGGCTTTTAATGTTTATTTATTTAATGTTTATGTTTATTTGATGTTTTAATTAATTCATTAAATTAATTTAATTGAATTTAATGTTTATTTGAACGTAATTATATACTTTTAAAAAAAAAAGCTCATGTTCAGTGCGCAGCAGAAAACGGACCACCCTGAATAACTTTTAATCTAATGATCTTCACGTTCTAGGACTTAATGGTTTGAGGAGGAGACCTCAAATATGCTAATTTCAAAAATTTCAGATATTTAAAATTTGATTTCTCAGGAACTATTCGATCGAATTTGTTCAAATTTTGTATTATGGTTTGTGAAATTTTGTTCTTTAAAATGATTGGGAAAAATGTGTACCTTGAAGATCAAAACTTTTCTACTATTATTAAATTAAATAATAAAAAAATAATAAATATTTACTAAAAGTTATATTTCGCACGGAATTCCCTGAAAATTGTAATTATTCAATCAAAATCAAATAAGGAAATGGGTAAAATAACACTTTTAAGTAAATATATCAAAACAGGATAAGAATTGAAAACAATGAAATGTGCATTGAGAAAAAAAAAATAATCAAGACTATTAGAATATGGCAAATTTTGTGTTTCTGACCAAACAGCAAGGGGATTTTTACCGAAGTGCTATGGTAATGATCTTGGTAAAAGTAGCAATAAAATATAGTTACATAAAATGTGATAAAATTTGGTAAACGTGGTAAATTTATTTTATTTAATTAATTTTTTTATCACTGTACGAGCATGGCATAAATACCATTTATCGGGTTAAATTTACTTTACAGTTTTGTATTTTTTACTAAATGTGTGGTAATAAGAACTAGAATTTTGAAAAACAGAACTTCCTATAAACATTTGCTATGTGAACATAAAAATTATTAAATGAATGGTAGATTTCGGTTTTTATATCAGAATTGTGTTTTTTTTCTTCTTTACACTTTTAAAAAAGTTTTACGATTGCATAACACTAGTACAAACTTCTATTGCCCAAAAAACGAAGTCGAATTTCCGGTAAGCCGTTGCCATATGAACGGTACGGTAACATTGCCTAATGAATGGTTTAAATATCGGAAAATTTGTATTTTATTACCAGAATTATGGTCTTTTTACCAGCGATCAAACAGTACGGTAATTTTATTGGAAGTTTTTTCTCCAGGCGGTTTAACAAAGTGAAAGTCGAACAAAAACGCGAGAATAAATAAATACGCAAATAAATAACAATTCATTTCAAACAATATCTTTTAAAAAAAGAAATGGGCACTTGGCATTTAATTGTTAACATGAAATAAGAAACGAAAGAGTATTAAACTTATAATTTCCGCAATGAATCAATCGAAATATCTCTAATTTAAACAATACGCAAAATAACATTATATAATATTTAATTATTAATTAGATTGGAATTAATTGAGGAAAGAACGTCACAGCGTTCTCTTGCGACGAATTATTTAAAATCGAATCACAATATATTGCAACTCATTTCAAGCAATGTTAAAAGAAAAAAATGAGCAGAATAAATTGTAATATTACTGGACAATTGAAATGAACTGAAAAAAAAGGACGCAACAACGTTATAACGAGAAGCAGTATCAGTTTCGTTTCGTATCTAATAACTCAGGAAATAAGGAGTTTGTGAAGGATTTGGTTCAGTGTTTACCAAAGTGTGGTACGCGTACCCCCAGGGGTGCGGGAACAGTTTAGCGGGGGTACGCGTTAGTATGCGAAATATCCTGCAACAAACAAAAATTTCAAAAATTTTATATTTAAAAACAAAGCTAGTCATGAAAATTTACGATTACGTATTTTTCTATTGGCTATTTTTTGCAGAGTTAACAGCTAGTTGTGTCAACAGGCATTTGTGATTTTTAACTTTTGTGTAATTTTTTTATAGTAAAAAATACATTCATTTTTTATTATTGGTACACAGAGTTACGAAAAATTTAGGAACGGTACACAAAAGTTTGGGAAACACTGGGGTATAGGAACACGCAAAATACACTATGAACAGGCTATGATTTTCTAGCTTTTTATTGCTGAAAATTATAACTTTCCATGACATATTTCGACCTGGTGGGCGAATTCTCTGAAGGTTTTCACTCAGCAAAAGCAGACTAGGAATTAAGTGCAAATGTACTCGTACATTTTATCAACAAATAGTTAACAGTAAAAAAAAATGAAATAAAAGTATCAAGTATTAAATAAATGAAAATATTCTTACAATGGAAGTGAAGCCTACTCCATGAGTTTATCTTTTTTAACAGGACTTTAAGTATGAGTAAAAAATAGAAAGCTGATTCAATATAGGCAGGAACAGAAGCGAAGATGATCACAGAAAAAAAATATATTAATTTAAACTTTCTTTAAACAATATGGATGGCACACAACATCGAGGCAGAGATCCGTTACTGTGGAAAAACCATAGAATTAGCTCATTGCCACGGATTTATTATCCTTCAACCCAGTCACTTAAAGTAAATACAGCATTTAGGCGCGATTTTCTTTCGTTATGATTATAAGCTTATTGGTGATATTCACACTTTACAGCATCTTGGGGGGCGGAGTAACAAATCAGACTGATGCCCGGTGAGGTTATTTATGACAAATAAAACAAAAAATCAATGTGTCTGTATATTTAGATAAAAAAAAAAAGTTACTGACGCCAATCGAAAAGGTTTCGCCAAACATGCTTTTCAACTTCTCACTGTCATAACCGAAACTACTGGATGAAACAAACATTTGATTTTACACATTTTAAATGGAAATGTTTCGAGAATATCATATGAATGAAAATATCATTAGTTTCTGAGTTATTTTATGTTAAAAAAGTTTTTTTTCTCTTCTTTTTCTGCGTGCGGCTGTAATTCTGTTTATCAAAAAAATTTTTTTTAACAGAAATGTGATTGTTTTGTTTTGCGGTCACGTGCTTTTTTGTGTTAGGATAAATATAATTTTGGCATTTTTAAAATATATCGAATTATACTCCATTGCAAGTTAAGAAAAGATCTTTGCAGTATAGGATTTAAGTAACCATCCGTGAAGTCTCTGGCCACATTATTCGACGCACTATATGACTCTTTGTGAAATCTTAATTAACTATGGAGCACTACTGTTTTTGCACGACTGAATCAGATTTGCACTTGTTCTTGTGCATCAATTGGTTAAATTACGTGATAAATAATATAAATTCGACGATTTGATAAATTAGACGATATATTATATAAATATAAAATATTTATTATATCAGGTATTATATTGTAATAATTAGATCAAATTATTAGACGTTATGTATTTTTTCAATAATTACATATTTTGCACGAGTTTATATGCAATACTTTATTTAAACATATATGTAATGGGTTTTAATTCCGGAAATTTTTCATATACTTCCTATTTGTATTTATTTTTAACGTATTGCGTTACAATGTTAACCAACTGATACACGAACGTAAACAAGTATAAACCGGTTTCAGTCACATAAAAACAATAAAGCTGTATATAGTATCACTTGATAATTAAGATTTTACATAGAATCTTATAGTGCGTCTAATAATTTGGCCAGGGGCTTATACTTTCAAAACAATACAAAAGCTTTTAAAAGTGAAACTCGCGGGACATTAATATAATTCGTTCTATTTTTTATAAGCAAAAAGAAGGTGATGCTACATTGTTTCAAAAGTTGGGGATGTTGATATTCGTTCGCACTTAGGACTTGTCATCCATTTAGCGTACATTTAGATGCAAACAGGCTCTCTCCATATAGGGATAATGCTTTTTTCTTGCAACATAGTTTCGAATTTATTGCGTGTTAAATTTAGGTGTGTTTTTATAGATTCACAAAATGTTAACAAAAATATGCTTTTTATCTTTTGTCAGAGACAAGATTGCATTTTCTCCTTTTATTTAAAGAAAAAAAATAGGAATTATATTAAATAGTTAAGCCCCTTGAAGTTTTGAAATGAACTATGAGCAGTAGATGTATAATTTTATAGCAGCTGTGAACTCTTCCGTCTGTGAGATGAACAAGACGTCTTACATTATTTAACTCCTTCAGGACGCAAAATCACATATTATGTGTGATTACGTCATTATCCCTTTACTGACCACTATACCATACATGAAAAGAGCCTTTCTGACTCTAACAGCACAAGATCAAGCGGATGTAATCTCGATAGAGAGATAGAGTATTTATTTTGATGTAATAAATAAAATTAAATATCTATCACATTTTTCACAATATTTTCATTATTTATTCACTTTTATTCTCATTAATTTATACAAATTGTGAAATCAACTTAATGGTTTAATTCAAAGGGAAAAACATTGTATTTTTGCAATGCATGTGTCATCTATGAAAATAACTAAGAAGTAATAGT
The DNA here is from genome assembly GCF_982258835.1 of Parasteatoda tepidariorum. Lineage (NCBI taxonomy): Eukaryota > Metazoa > Arthropoda > Arachnida > Araneae > Theridiidae > Parasteatoda > Parasteatoda tepidariorum. Next base: position 54,926,745 of record NC_141759.1, read on the forward strand.
GACAATGCATGCGACACCATTAGTTTCAAGCAATGAAATTGCTCTGCAAAACTTTCTAAAAGGTTACTACAATCGAATTTCTTACTTTTCTCATGATTTTTCATTGTGTTTAAACCTGCCGACAAAAAAAAGGGTGAAACCAACTATATTTTTATGTACAATGATGGAAAAGAAAAATCCCAACACCAAGAAAAAATTATTGCAGAGTCATGACGTTTCGGAATTGCGTTATGTATTTAATTGAGTGAAGCATCAAGATCACAGGTCAATGCAATTAAGAGAAAAACCATTTCGAATGTGAAATACGGGTACATTTATAACCGGTGCAACCACCATACAGGCATGAAAACGAGCATGCATTGTGTCATACAGATGCCGTATGTCATTTTGTGGGATGGAGTTCCATACCTGTTGCTGCACTTGGTCAGTCAATACGGGGATAGTTAAGACTGGTTGTAGATGACGCTGAAGTTGTCGTCCAATGATGTCCCATACGTGCTGCGATAGATATGGTGATCTAGCTGTCCAAAACAACAATTCGACACGCCATAGAGCATGTTGGGTTATAACAGTAGTATGTGGGCTAGCGTTGTCCTGTTGGAAAATACCCTTTGAATGCTGCTTATGAATGGCAACAAAACAGGGTGAATCTCCAGGTTGACATACAAAAAGTTTCAGTCAAGGTATGTCTAAGCCGGAGACATATTGGTCGCAGTCACTCGCCCGGCCTTCTTGTAAACAATATAAGGCTATCACTGGCAGCAAGGAAGAACTGACTTTCATCAGAAAACACAATAGATCTCCTCTCTGTCCTCCAGTGGACTCTAACTCGACACCACTCAAGTCGTAAACGGCAGTGGTTAGGAGGGAGAGGAATGCAAGCCGCAGGGTGTATCTCTCAGAGCTGTACGTGGAGTAGCATATTTGTAACAGTTCGTCGTCACCCTGCTGTGCTAACTCGGAGCTGTACTTGGAGTAGCCTATTTGTAACAGTTCGTCGTCACCCTGCAGTGCTAACTCGGAGCTGTGCATGGAGTAGCCTGTTTGTAACCGTTCGTTGTCACCCTGCAGCTCGAACTGCAGGGTGACAACGGTGCAGGGTTTGCAGCTCGAATATTTGATGCAGACGCAGCACGGTGCACCACAGCCATACACTGTACACTGCGGTCTTCCCTCTGAGTAGTGCCAAGTGGCCGCCCAGAACCCGGTCTTCTTGAAGCAGTACCTTCCCTTGACCACTGCTGCTAACAATCATGCACAGTGAGCCGTGATGGCTCAGGGGATAGAGCATTCGCCTTCCAATGATGTAAACCGGGTTCGAATCCCTATAATGGCTGGTTGATAGGAATTCCGCATCCGGCTTGCACCGACCACAGTGCTGACGTAAAATAACCTCAGTGCGATAGACGGATCATAGATTAAGAGTTTCTTTGCAGTCAGGCTAACAGTGGCAGCTTTTATTCTCCATGTAAGGCAAATGCGGGTTAATTCTATCAAAAAGTCCTCCATAAAAGCAAATTTTTTCCGATGCTAGATTCATGAGTTCCTTTGTCTTCTGGCTATAAGTCTACGGAGTTGAATATTAGTAGTCTTAAACCCAAAAAATTGGGTCGGCTGTTCAACAACTGTTATAAAATCAAATCAAATCATGCACAGTGGATATATTTCGCCCCAGTTTTTCTGCTATATCGCGGAAAGAAAAGCCAAATTCTCGTAGCCCTATCACACGACCACGTTAAAAGTCAGTGAGCTGTTGATAATAGTGGCTTTTTCGTCTTCTTAATGCAGCATTCTTGACTAACAGCAACTCATTGTGTCAAAATTTAATGAAAAATAACGATTCCGAACTGTAGAACACGCATTTAAAACAAAACTGATTTGCATGTTAACATTGCCTCTACTAGTTTTAAACTTATGCGCCAAAGGCGAAATTTGCACCTTTTAATTGTATAAAACAAGCTTACCTAATTTAGTTTATCTAGCACACCTACTTCTTGGTGTTGGGATTTTTTTTCTGGAAGTGTAGTACAAATATTCTTAAAATAATAATTTTTAAGTAATATATTTTTATAAATGTTTACCAATATATTGAACGATGTGTTGCAACAACTCCTCCCTTCAACTTATAATTTTCAATGTAAATATTTTCATTTTATCGAATGATTAGACAACAATATTTATATGCGATGTAACATGTACTAAATACAATAATATTTCAAAGCTTGTAAATAAAATATGTCAAAATGAAATATTTCAATAGAAATTTTTATCTAAATGTTTTCATCTTATAAACGGATATTAAAAAGCGTTTTTACAAATTAGGCATGCAACAAAAATGTTTCCAATCGATATTTTAATATAAACATTTTTCTTCACTGAAAATAATCAATCTCTTTATTATTTTATCGCCATTCAATTGAAATCTTTTTACTTTGAAGTTCGAATTTTTCCCTTTCAAAGACAGAAAGGAAGAAAAAAAAGTAAAATATTTACCAGTCTCATTTTCCATTCTTTACATTTTGGGTAGTATTTTTAAATAGTTCACTTTTTTAAAAGCATTGAAAGAAGGCTAAAAATCGATAACTAAGAGTTAAGATGATATAGAGATATACTAGACAGTTAAATATTTTAAACGAACTTTTTCTGGAGCATGCAAATATTGATTGCAGAAAGAGTATTTTTTTCTGCACCATTTTATTCCAAAGTTTGGAGAAAGTAAATAAAGAAAAAGCATGGAGAAGAAAATTCAGCTTTTAAGAAGATCGTATTCATTTTTTTTTTAAAAATATCGTTTGCTTTTGCTAAAATCTTTCAATGTAATTTTTTCCTTGCTTCGGTTTTGAGTTCGAAATGGAGATAAAAAGTTACGCCTTTTGCAATTTTCCGTTTCAATAGAAATTTATTTTTAACCCTGTAAAAAAGTAATTGGTTTTTACAGAGTCCAATAATAAATTATAGGAAATTCATTTTTTTTTATTTAACGATTTTTCCTCACCAAACGACTTAGTACATCGTTCTTAAAATTTCCGACTTAAAAAGTAAATAATAATCAGAAGTACTTCGCTGCAATCTATTTTTATATTATTTGTTATTTAACAAATGAAATATTATCTGAACTTTTTCTAATTCAGTTGACAATAAGACTAGTTGTTTTTATTACTGCATTATCTTTATCCTAGCAAGCTTAATGTACATTAGGAAAAAATTCAATTGAATGAAAATTTATATTTAAAACATTTAGTAGACAAAACAGTATAGCTTGCAGGAGACTTGGTTCCACCTTTTAATCAAATAAATCATGTTTCTTGAAAGAACTACACAAAGAAAAAATTGTTTAAAATTATAGTACTGTGTTTTAATGATATTTTTATTAAAAACATAACTATAAATAATGAAGCTAAAATATTTATTTATACGATTCATGTAGTAATTTTTCCATTCATTGCTAATAGTTTATCAAAAATTCTAGTTGTCAAAATTATAGTTCTTATTATGACACATGTAGAAAAAAATTTAACCGAAAAAATAGTTTTAGTGCCATGCTTTAAGGTTTGATGATAAAATTATCAAACTTTATCACATTTACCGAATTTTATTACATATCAAATCATATTTTATTGTTAATATTACTAAAATTATTAGCGAAGCGCTTCGTTGAAAAATACCGAAGTTTTTGGTGTTAGCTAGATGCACAGTAAATTTTAAAATATTCTAATAGATTTGACCATACTTTTTTCTCAGTGTATTTTAAAATAAGAGGAATACAATCGAAATAATTTATTTTGATTATTATTTAATCTTAAAATTAATATTTTTGATTTGAAGTCTTTTTCTATAAGTAAAGATGTTAATGTTATTCTATTCTATAAGTAAAAATGTAAGATGCATTATATAAGTAAAGATTAATTGAATAAAAAGTCTATCTTTAAAATATTTCTGGATAAAACAATTATAGATTTGATTACACTTTTATTATCCAAATAAACAATCGATTATATACATTTGATAATTTATCTTATCTAGATAATTTATCTTAATTTCTTATCATACCTGCTTATCTTATCTTGATAATTTATCTTAATTAATGTTTATTCTTAATGTATAAAAAAATAAGAAATTTTAATAATATACCAAGTAAAGATGTTTTACTTGAATAAAAAATTAAATTTAAAATACTTAGGGGATAAGACAATTCAGAAAACTTATGATTTCACCTTTTTATCCAATTAGTGTCGATACATGATTATTATAAAATCGGAGTTATATTATCAAAATAATTTATTTCGATTATCATTTAATTTTATTGCTGTTTTGAACAGTGTTGTTTCTACCCAAAAAAAAATTTCAACACTCACTTTGAGCCCCTTTTGTATATTTAAAGAAATCCCCGCCAGGCCACAAGCGCTGGCGACAGCCAGGTGTGCGCCAAATCCACTGTAGTTCCGTTAAGAACTCAGTCAATTGAAGGTTATGCAGATTCTGGCATATACGGCCCAATCTTACGCAAGCTGTAACTCAAGTTTACTTAAAATCTAATTTTTTTTTTTTTAAAGAAAAAATTAACATTTGTAAGTCGGTTAATAATAAACCCTTTGAAACAGATTAGACACCGGTGACCCTTTTTTATATTTTTGTTTTCTGACGCTCTAATTACACACAAAAATATATTTTGGTATTTTTTAAATAATAAAAAAACAGTCTAAAAGTTACAAAAAAAATCTGTTAGATTATCGAAATTTTATTCGTACTGAAATATAAAATCCAAAAATAAGAAGTTTGAAAAAAAATTTTTTTTCACGCATATTCAAACATTTTTCAATAACTGATTTTGGTAAATTGAAGAAATTTCGTTGATGAATAGCTGTTTCTCTTAGATCTAAATAACGGCAAATTTGAAAAATTATTGTAAGGAAATGAGTCGTGTTTGGAAGATTTTATCTTCAACGAAGAAAAGAACACCGATGTTTCATGCTTAATTTCCTAACCATAAATTATTAGAATGCTAAATATAATATTTTTCACTTATTTTGACCTAAATTACTACAAAATAATAATAAAAAAGTATTAAAAAAATGCTTAAAAGAATTCTGGGTCAAAGGTTTAAAGAGTTTCCATTCAAAGGTTGGTGGCAATCAAGGTAAAAAGAAAAATGTGGTAGCTAAACTATTCCTAAATCAATTTGTTTACAAGTATTATAGCAGACTTTATTTATTTCACAAATTCCGGATAGGCAAAAATTCAGGGTTTTTTTTATTTTATTTTATAACCGTCGTTGAACAGTGGACCCAAATTTTTAGGTTCACGACTACTAATGTTCAACTCCGTAGCCTTTCAATTTTGAACCCAATACAGAAGACAAGGTAACTCCTTTACCAAGTATTGGGAGAACTTTTCTTTCGTGGAGGACTTTTTAATGAAACTAACCAGTATTCGCGTTACATGAAGAAGAAAACCACGAGAACCTCGCGCTGTTAGAATGACGGCTAGGGGACTCTAACCCATGATCCGTCTACCACTGGGATATTTTACATCAGCACTGTGGCCGGTGCAAGCTGGATGCGGAATTCGTATCGACCAGACATCCTTGGGATTCGAACCCGGTTCACCTTATTGGAAGGCGAACACTTTGAGCCGAGAAAATTGTGGCTGAGAATTTCAGAACTTTAATTCATAAAAATTCGGATTGCCATTTTAGATTACTTTTTGAAAAGCGTGCCGCATCTTAATAAATATAAAAGTTCATCAGAATCGACGTTTCTAAAGTAATTATAACCATAAAAGTGGAAAAACTATTTTTACGCTTAAACTTCTTAAAGATAAATTCAAAATAATAAAATTTTAATGAAAGAAAGAAAGCTAAAGAGAAACATCAAAATAATTTTTTAATTGTTAACTCTTAATTTCCATCTGTATGTTATAATGAAACTCTAACCCAAAATATCTATTTTTCATATTACCTTAACTTTTACTTTTGATATAGATCTGTTGTGAATTTAGCAGAAGAGACACACATAAAATTCCGTTAGATAAGTGAATTAATGAATGGCCCTAGTTAAATTTTCATTAATTTTTGATTAATTAAATACAATTATCATACATGTAAAATTAGCGAAACTGCTAAATTAACTGAGCATGCAACAACAACAAAAAATTTCCAGTAGAAAATGTTCCTCCAATATTTTATTAAAATTTGTAATTGGGTTCAATATTTTTTTAATCAAATGATTAAAAAATAATTTAATTAATTTTAAAAAACGCAAAAAAAAATATTTTTGTGAAAAGTAAAATGGTTAACGATAATGGTAAAAAGTAATCGGTCCTTTCATTCTTTTCACCATTTTAATAATTCTGTGATCAATGAAATTTAATATCAATAGTTTTTTTTTTTTTTCAAATAAAATGAAAAAGAGGTGGAAATTTTTTTTGTTTGGAAATGACAAATTCAAATCATATAAAATTTGTTACTGATTATGCTATTTAGTACTATTCAAAAATGTTGATTGAGCTACTGAAATTCTTTCATTAAATAATTCAAGACTACTGAAATTTCTAAAAATCACAAATCTAAAAAGAAGCCTTAATTACTTTATGCAATTAGTGGACGGTCCCTAAGCTGAAACTTTCTTTTTTAAACTTTAAGCTGAAATTTTTTTGCTTCTTATTAAATTTCATCTTTATTTAATCAAATGATTAAAATGGAGACACATTTTGAAGACATGAGGCTATGTCGTTGACTGCCCACTAGATGAAAAAATTTATTACAGTACGATCTCCAATTTCAATTGTGGTACTGATTTATAAATAAAACAGTTCAATAACACAATCGGCTTTCCAGAGAGGCGATGGCAGTTGATCACCGCCATTAGCGCATAAAACAGTCGGAAAAAAACTAAATTTTCTGTTTGAGATTTAAAAAAAAAAAAAAAAAAAAAGCTTTTTGTTTGCTTTTTCAATCTGTTAAAATTCGGGAGATTTTCGATTTGATTTCGGAGGGCGGGAGATGCAACCAGAAATCGGGAGTCAACAGCGAATTTCCAGAGAGTTGGTATGTCTGTAATCTATTGCACTCTGCCGCTGTGTTATTGTTCAACAGAAGTACATAATTTTTTTTAAAAAAAATCCCATACTCTCAACTCCGGATATGCTGAAGAATTAAAGAAGATAATTGTCGTCAATTTGCTAAGTGATCAATTGCTCGGCAATAAATTGGATTGCTTTGCGCAACTGCAAAGAGAAAGGTGAAATACCATGTGTTTTTGCAAGACTTTCTAGTGTGAAAAATATCTTGACAGATCCAAGTTTTGGGGATAAGTTATGTTTTTCCCTAACTTTTTTTTCTAGATTTCATTTTCCTTGTAACTTTTGTAGATTTTTCCAGATTTTCTCTTGCTTTTTCTCAATTTTCCTGATTTTTTAGAAACTCACGAACCCTGGACAAGTAAGTACTAACTCTTATTTCATTTTTTTTCACATATAAACCTCGTTTTAGAGACCAGATGTAAATTAAATAATTATTGTACCTCTTTTAGAAAAAATACTATAACTACTAAAAAATAACATCAGAGGAAAGTTAATTATGAAAGTAATGCAAAATACTTATTTCAGATTTGTTGCTAGTGAAGAAAATCTGATGATATACGCGGGAATAATAACATGCTCCGTTTTGCGGGGAAAAATATTTTGGCTGTAGACAAATTTATTTTTTAATATTTCATTTTTGGTCCAGTATATTTAATTAAGAGTGATTTTATCTACCATGACTTATCAGCAATTAAAACGTATTGATAAAATGTTACTTATTTCCCTTTTTTTAGCGGTTTAGGATTTGATGTATTTTAAGAATTATCAAAATTCACTGTTTAATTTTACAATGCTTAATTAAATCTTTGCCCCAAAGCGAATCAATTGGCATCCGTGTAGGAGTAAAATATTTTACAATTTTCGAGTTTTCTGTTGTAGAAAATAAGCGAGTCAAGCTTTATCTCACCTTTCCAAAAGTGCTAACCCAACCGTTAAAAGCTTTAACTGAAATGCAAGACTCAACACAAGCATTCTCGACTGAAAATCGAAAGTTATTAACTAATATCCACTCGTCAATGCCTGAATAGACAATTGTGCTTACACCCATGCCCTCTGCGACAATTATGATTCACATTTATTACTAGAAACGGTGCTGAGTTGCGTTTGAAAATTATTAGAAATCACAACAGCTGTGGCAATTAGATAGTCTGCTTCAGAAACTTGGTGGCACTAGCTGACCAATTATTCTCAGAGAGAAGCGACGCGAATTAGTGTCACACTGTAGGAAATCTTACAACCATGTGGCATTTCTTGGTTAAGGTGCACATAATGGGAATAATGGCATTGGAATTTGAAAAGGTGCCGACAGAATTTCAAATTGTTGCGCTTCTAAGGTATAGTTTTCGGAATAGAATATCTTGGAAAGTAAGAATGGGAAAATAAACACCACGGTAGTGTGAAACTTAACGTCGAATAAGAATAGTGGAATTAATTCGAATGCTGCTAGTAATTAATTAACACTAGATTGCCCAAGGAAGTCATTTTGACTGCTTTTTAATTTCAATTAGAAAAACAATGATGTACATAATGACGCAATTTCTTAGAATTTTGTGACTTTTATAATATTTTTTTATTGTTGATATTTACTAATAACTTGTTATGTAACTGAAAATAATTTCAAAAATATCAAAAATTAATTTTAGACAAATTTCTTGATGCATTAGTTATTCTTTCACAATGCAGTCATTTTGACTGCTTTTGGGCAATATCGGTATTTCAGTCTTTCTAGTGTTAAATTAGAACAATTTATCTATACATCGTGGGTTTAATTCTATAGATAAGTCTGAAACAGTTGTTCGAACAAAAGAATGTTTGGTTTTTTAAAGAGTTATAATGTTTTAACTAGTGCCAATAGATTTTAGAGAGCTGTAGCTAGACACCCTTCTAATTATAAATAATCTTAGATAAATAACACTAAAGAACAGATTTTCGTTTTGTTTGCTTATGCAGGTGATTTTTGAATGGTTCTTAGATATTTTCGCGTCGCTGGTTTTAAATCTGCAACTTTAAGCTACAGTTTTAATGCAATTTAATAATATATTCCTATCCAGGCTTCAATAAAATTCAGTCGAGTGAATACTAACTGTTCCAACTTTTCTCTCACGCAAGGCGTTGTAAGAAAAAGGTGATAATACAGTTCAGTTTATGATGCGATACGTTAATGGTGTATGTTCTTTGTCTGGAGTGTTATTTTCGAAGGGGCAGACAAGCCACGGTGGCTCAGGAAATAGAGCATTCGCTCCCCATGAGGTGACCCAGATTCAATGGCTGGTTGGTACGAATTCAGATCCCGTCTGGCACTGACCAAAGTGTTGACGTAAAATATCCCCAGTGTTGGAATACCATTGCTGTCAGGCTAATTGTGGGAGGTTTGTGTGGTTTTCTTCACCATGTAACGGAAATAGGAGTTATCGATAAGTCATCAACGAAGGCTAGTTTGTCCCGATGCCTACTCCAGGAGTTCATTTTTCTTCTAGGTTAGGTTCAAAATTACAAGGTTACGGAATTAAGTATTGATAGTCGTAAACTCGGAAGTAGATCGGTTGTTCAACGCCAGTTATAAAATATAATAGGTGGGAGCAGACAATTGTGTATGTATATAAACCCATACGCTCTTTATAAACCTGTATATTCAGACAAAAAATAAACTAAACTAAAAATATTATTTTGAAAAAATCATGAGCTCTCGAAACAAAACTAATTTCAGACTTGAAATCCCCTCACTCACACTCGAGTTAGGTAAGATCAAGTTCTGGTATAAATACAACAAAAAATTCGTTCCTCATTGTAATCAGTAACCTAATTATAGACAACCTTAATCATAAAAAATTTATTTGTACTTCAGGGAACATATTCCAGGTTTTCATGTAGAACCCAAGCCTCAACTTTTTAAAACAATTTCCTGCAATGTACAAAATTTTTTTCTCCACATTTAGCCATTTTTTCGTTACACTAGTATATTAAAGGAACCGCTACACAATTTGCAAATTATTTTAAGAAGTGATAGAAAACCGTAAACAACGTCTCCTGAGTTTTGTTTTATTTTCAAAATTTTTTAAAAGTACGAAATAAAAATGAATGTGCAAGTTATGAAATATCACAGATAGATTGAGTGAGAAAATCGCATGATTCATAAAAGAACGTTTTCGATTCAAATCTCCGATTTTTTACTGAACTATATTAAGACCTGTACCGCAAATAGAACAATGGAGAATAATGATTAATTGCATTAAATAAGAATCTGATACTACAGCATGAAATTTAAAAATTGCCTTCTCTTTTCGGATTTGAGAATTTTACTTTTTGAGGAATGTTTCTAAAGTAGGGTTTCTACGCAATATCCATATTTCAAATGCTGAAACAAAAACAACATTTTAGTAAAGTAACATTCCCACAACTAACTCGATGAACTCATTATCAATGTCTCTCATTTTGACTGTGAGGAATCTTATAAGCGTACTACAAGGGCGCCGGCAGAATAATATAAAAGGAGGTGCAACCCTCTAACTAACTACCCAGCCCCACAAAAAAAATTAAAAATATTTAGTTATTACATTTTGTTTTGTTATTACATATACTTTCATCTGTTAATTTTTTCAAGATACATTTCTTCATTGTTAACAAGATATTTAAAAAGAAGTACGAATTTCTTGTACTTGCAAATTTTGCCACGAGAAACTGTACTGTCGGCGCTGGCATAGCTACTGACTTTGAAACACAAATGACTACAAACAGTTGTTTCGTATACTAACCTGTTTGTGCACGCTTAACATTGGTATTTCTTGTGTTGATGAAGTTTTACAGTTTTGAGAAGTCAGTTTGTGTCATACACCTTCGTTAAACTAAATAACTAATGGAAAATATAATATTACTTATATTTTATTAAATGAAATTAATTTAATGAATTTAAAAACTTTTACAACAAAATTGTTTTTCTGTATCTCTTTAATTGTTTAAAAAAAAGCCAGGGGGTGCAAGTGCACCCCCTTGCACCCCGCTGCCGGCGCCCTTGGCGTCCTATACTTATTACTTTACAATGAGAAACATTTTTTCGTAAATCTACAAAAGTTGACAGCAATGCGTTTTCATATTTCCAAAAATGGTGATTAGAATCATTGATGGAATATGTCAGGATATCGAATGATTCTTAAAATTACGCTTTCGATTCATATCACTGATTCATCCCTAGCAGCAAAATAACTTGGGCCATCATTGGACCAATATTCATGAATCTTGGCACAAGAAGAATTCAAAGGGCCGATATTTTTCCAATATGAGCCCTATATAGAATTATCAGATTCACCCGATATTTTATAACTATTATTCAGAAATATAAGCCCGATATAGGCCGATATTGACGCGGCATAGGACCAATATTAAAAAATCTAGACATCCCAATATTGGTCCCTCTGAGCATGTTCATATTGGACCCATATTGAGCCAATTTCGAGCCCAACTGGGTACAAGATATAATTGGTGATAGGGTTTATTTAACTCCACTGAAATCTACAACTCATATAGAACAACGAAAAATGATGATTGGCTGCTTAAAACAAAAATATTTGAAAATTTAATTTTTGAGTCTTAACTCCGATGTTGGTTTCCAAACAATACCCATATTTCAAACGCTAAAAGATAAAGAACATTTCAGTACAGTAACATTCGCATTTCTAACTTGACAAGTTCATTATTAATGCCTCTTCTTTTGACTGTGAGAAATCTTATCAACTCCCCATACTCATTATTTCGCAAATCATTTCGTAAAATTTTTCCGTAACTCTACTAAAGTTGGCAGCAATGCGTTTTCCCATTCCCAAAAATGGTGATCTTAAATAGAACAACTAAGAATGATGATTGGCTGGCTTAAACAAGAATATTTGAGAATTTAATTTTTGAGGCGAAATTCCGGAGTAGGTTTCCAAACAACATCCATATTTCAAACACTAAAACATACGAAACATTTTAGTATAGTAACATTCGCACTGCTAATTCAATTAGCTCATTATTAAACAAGAATTTTTGAGTCTTAACTCCGGTGTAGGTTTCCAAGCAATACCCATACTTCAAACGCTAAAATATAAAGAACATTTCAGTATAGTACCATTCACGCTTCTAATTCAAAGAGCTCATTATCAATGCCTCTTCTTTTGATTGTGAGAAATCTTATCAGCGCCCCATACTTATTATTTCGCAATCATTCAGTAACATTATTCCGTAACTCTGCTAAGTTGGCAGCAATGCGTTTTCCCATTCCCAAAAATAGTGATCTCAAATAGAACAACGAAGAATGATGATTGGCTGGCTTAAACAAGAATATTTGAGAATTTAATTTTTGAGGCGAAATTCCGGAGTAGGTTTCCAAACAACATCCATATTTCCAACACTAAAACATACGAAACATTTTAGTATAGTAACATTCGCACTGCTAATTCAATTAGCTCATTATTAAACAAGAATTTTTGAGTCTTAACTCCGGTGTAGGTTTCCAAGCAATACCCATACTTCAAACGCTAAAATATAAAGAACATTTCAGTATAGTACCATTCACGCTTCTAATTCAAAGAGCTCATTATCAATGCCTCTTCTTTTGATTGTGAGAAATCTTATCAGCGCCCCATACTTATTATTTCGCAATCATTCAGTAACATTATTCCGTAACTCTGCTAAGTTGGCAGCAATGCGTTTTCCCATTCCCAAAAATAGTGATCTCAAATAGAACAACGAAGAATGATGATTGGCTGGCTTAAACAAGAATATTTGAGAATTTAATTTTTGAGGCGAAATTCCGGAGTAGGTTTCCAAACAACATCCATATTTCCAACACTAAAACATACGAAACATTTTAGTATAGTAACATTCGCACTGCTAATTCAATTAGCTCATTATTAAACAAGAATTTTTGAGTCTTAACTCCGGTGTAGGTTTCCAAGCAATACCCATACTTCAAACGCTAAAATATAAAGAACATTTCAGTATAGTACCATTCACGCTTCTAATTCAAAGAGCTCATTATCAATGCCTCTTCTTTTGATTGTGAGAAATCTTATCAGCGCCCCATACTTATTATTTCGCAATCATTCAGTAACATTATTCCGTAACTCTGCTAAGTTGGTAGCAATGCGTTTTCCCATTCTCAAAAATGGTGATCTCATATAGAACAACGAAGACTAATGATTGGCTGCTTTAAACAAGAATATCTGAGAATTTAATTTTCGAGTTATAACTCCGGTGTAGGTTTCCAAACAATATTCATATTGTGAAATATAAAGAACATCTTAGTAAAGTAACATTCACACTTCTAATTTGGCAAGCTCATTATCAATGTCTCTCATTTTGACTGTGAGAAATGTAATCAGCCCCCTGTAATTTTACAACCATTTCGTAAAAATTTTTCCATAAGTCTACTTAAGTCGGCAACTATGCACTTTCACATTTTCCAAAAATGGTGATTAGAATAATTGATGGAATTTGTCAGGGTATCAAATTATTATGAAAATTACGCTTTCGATTCAAATCACCGATCCATTACCTAACTCCACCGAAATCTACAACTCAAATAGAACAACTAAGAAGGATGATGCTTAATTAAGAATCGGATATTAAAGCATGCAAATTTAAAAACTGTTTTCTCGTTCTACTGATGATATTTTTACGTCTCGAGTAATGAGTCTGAAGTAGATATCTACTAAACAGCATCCATTTCTCAAATACTAGAACGTTAATAGCATTTTAGAAAAGTAGCATTCACACTGCTAACTCGACAAGCTAATAACTCATTTTCAATCTCCCCTCCCTTTGACTGTGACCGTCGGAACCTTAACAGTGACCGTCGGAAAGGAATCCTTTCATTTATAAAAGCTATCAAATCCAGATGTCTTTCGCTACTACGAAGGACATGCTTAGACCTGTTTTGGAATTTCGCTTTCCGTTAGGGCGGCGTTTGAAATGGTGTTTCGAGTGAAGATATTCCTTTGAACTCTCTTCGAGTTGAAAGAGTTTTAAATCCGTGGTAATTTATTTCTTTTAAAATATTTGTCAAGGAGAAAGAAGAAATGGAGATTTTCGAAGGAAACTGTAACGCATTTAATATATTGTTCATAAAAATATTTAAAACTTAAATGCATGGAGAATTACTCATTCTTCTTTTTTCTTACTTTTTAACAGCCAGGTTTTATCATTTTTGTCACAATTAATGATAGGTATAAATTCTGAAACAAACTTAACGACTTCGTACTTAAAATATTCAATTACGAAGTTTTACTCAGTTAAAATTAAATCAGCAATATTAAAGTAAAATAATCCTAATCTTTGGCGCACGGTTTTCAGAAGCGAGCTTGTAATCATTTAATAGAGGGTCAGCCTTGAAGATTATTTCATTAGTTGTAAGTGTCAAAAGTTAGAGTTTTTATACAACGTAGTAAGAGAGTAACGACCCGCTGGTAATGATTGGTTAAGAGCCAAAATTTACCAAAAATAAACAAAGCAAAATTTCTCTCTTATACTTTTTATGAAGTCATTGACAAATCATTTTTTTCATTGGGTCGGCTGTTCAACAACGGATATAAAATAAAATATAAAATAAAATCATTTTCATCCCATAACATATCAAAAATACAAGTATGTATTAATTTTTCTTGCATTTAAAAAAAGTTTTTAGCTATTCAAAGTATCTGTAAGAAGGTTGCCTAAATCATACCACCTTTCACTTTTAAATTATTATTAGTAACAAATCACCGACAATTATGTTTTAAATATTTTAATAAAAAATACAATTATTCTGCTACTAATAGCATCTTTTGTTAATAATATTTAAATAGTAAGTAGTGAAAATTAATTGTTTTTGCAATGTCCACTTGCAGTACAATTTTGGATAACGGTTGCCTATTTTGTACCACTGTCCACTCAAATCGTAACAGCCGCAAAAGTATTCCGTATTTACGAATAAATTAATCATGTTTAACCCAAAGCAATTAAATATTAGAACAGTTACAATTATAGTAACAGTACTTTAAACCTATAAAATGCTAATGGAACATGCTCTTACGTGCTACGAAGTTCAAGCATGACTTTTATTAATATTTCTTAAGACTACATCTTTTTGAGATCTATAACATCTTCTTTCTTAGGTTTCAGAAATGAGGATATTGGTTCAAGTGAAGCTTTCAACATATAAGGCACGCGGGGACAGATTGGATTACCATTTACCATAAATAACCAATAATTACTAGATCATTACTAGACTAACCAGAATGCTCCTCACTTAGATTTTTTCTTAACTTTTAATAGAGTAAGAAAAATAAATCTCATCATAAAGATTGTTCAGTCTCATTGAGTTTACTGAAATAGCTTTGTTTCTTTAAGATTGATTCACGCATAAACTAAGGTTTCCTACAGTCAATTAAGAAGAAAATTAAAGGTTCATTAAAGGTTTACTCACCTTTAATGAAACTGTTTTCTTATAAGCTTCAATCACGAGATAAGAAATTTAATATTGGGGAAAAGTTAGTCCAGAAATATCTCCCAACCACTTTAAATGGTTTGAAAATAGACCTCTTTGGTAGTTTCCAATTGATACGTGGTTGCTAAATCGTATCGGTAAGGTATGTGTCTGTCCACGAGGGACGATTTAGGCAACTGCGTAATGTTTTAAACAAAATGTTATTCCAAACCCCAATCAATAGTTATCTGGCAAGGAAAAGAGTGGAACATAACAGCATAAAGTGCTTAACAATTATATAATCTATTTAACAATCTGTACATAACCTTAGTTCTGCTATACCTTTTTATTTACAGTATGCTTGAAAATTGCATTGGATACTTTTAAGTCGATTAACTTAAATAAAAAGCTAACGCAAGTACGCGGCGACGTGCGTCTTCTCACTGGATCGCTACATCAAAAAAGCTTCCTAATTTATCCGCTAGAGCATTCTGCTGACAATGCTTCTTAAGAAAGAATCCAAATATTGTACGATTGAGAAGTTAACTCTCCTCTGTTGAGTATATATATATATATATATATATATATATGGTCGTCGGGCTACCGAAGCGGGGGTGCCATCCCTTCCGCAGAGGATCAAAATTGTGATGGCATGTCGTCGGATCATCCTCCGGGATGTTTCCCAGAACGTCGCCAATAGCCCATTGTGCAGCTCTAGTGCGACGTAAAGTAACAACAACAACATATATATATATATATATATATATATATATATATATATATATATATATATATATATATATATATATATATATATATATATATATATATATATATATATATATATATATATATATATATATATATATATATATATATATATATATATATATATATATGTGTGTGTGTGTGTGTGTTATGTATATACATATACATATTTGCGTCACGGCCACTGCTTTTTTCTTTTTTTTTCTTTCTGTTTTCTAATTTTTGTTCCTTACTTTTTTTTCCATTTTTCGTTGGCAACTTTATGTTTTTTAAAATCATTTTTGTTTCGTTACATTCACGTCTCTGCAAATCTTGAAAATGGGAGCCTATTTTCGATGCGCTTGGAATATGTCGACCGTCATTTCAAATTTGTATATTTTTGAAGCTTACGTATTTTTTTTTAAATCTGGCAATAGGAAAATCATCAGTTTTCTTTCAAAGAAGATACATAAAGTAGAAATTTCTGCAAACGAAGTAAAGAGAAAATCATATTTTAATACTTAAAGAACTGAACTCGCTGGTAAATAATTTAAGCTTCCTTGGCTCAGTATTCGTTTCCATTAGCTGAAAAAAAACGTTACGTAAATAAATCATGCTAACTTAGCAATCATGAAACTTCTTCAAAAGATATTTTAGTCTCTTTTGTATTTTAAATTAATAATGGGAAATTTGTCGTCGTTAAAATAATAATCAAATTAAATACAAATTATTCACAACATAATTGTAACTACATTAAAAAAATGCAAGAGAAAAGCTTCAAAACACTGCGTAAAAATGTGGAATCAGAGAGAATCGTTGAGCAGCATGATAGCCCTTAAAAAGTGCAAAAAATGCTATTAAAAATGCGAAAATTGCGCTAAAATCCTTATGACTTGACTTAAATAAAGTAAAAATAATGAACTAAAACAACGTTTTGCTCTTTAAAATTATTATGAGTAATTTCAAAAAATATAAAGCAATGCAATGCTTGTTCTACGGTCATTAAAGTTTGAAAAATATGTTTTATATCCTAAAATAACAAAAAAAGGAAAATATATTGACTCCAAAACATTTTCATTTTGTATAGAAACTTTAATGAATTTAACAACTTCCATCTCATAATATTACTAAATATCAGAATTACATTGGATTATTTTTTTTTCTTTTTGATATTTTGAAATGTAAACGAGCGTCTCTTGTCTGAAAGTAAATTTTTATACCTGGAGAAGCTTCTTTCAACGTCTACTGATGCTATTGGTGCGTACTTGAAAAAGACGCTCTCACTTACTGACAATTCTTCTTCAATTTGAAAAGATGTTGCTTCACCTATTAATATCCTAGAGATTTTCTTCATTGTTTGGAAGCCAGTGTAATGTCAAAAAATAAATAATAAAAATTGGAAAAAATTAACAAAACATTTAAAATATGCTTTAAAATGCAAAATAAGCCCCAAAATTTCAAGAAAAATGCCCTATAAATCTAAAAAAATGCTCTAAAGGACCAAAAGTGTCCAAAAATGCAAAAAATGCAAATGTCATAAAAATCCCGGCCTTAATGATAACCAATCCCGATTACTTCCAATTTCTGCAACTTATTCTATTTCGGACAATTTCGACGCATTTCTCGAACTCCAGCAGGATTCGTACGGGGCATGATTTTTTTTTAAACGTCATAGTTATTAATAGTAAATTTGCAACTTATTGCATGTAATAAAACTGCCACCACTATTTTTTTTAAAGTATTTTTGAACCCTGTTAAGTGAGATGCAAAGTCTCCGGCAAAAGTAATAGTTCAAATAAAGCATTTTTTCCAAGCTTAGGATGATTTGAAATAACCGGAATCTAAATATTTCGAAAATAATTTTACAATACGATGTGAATTAAACATTTTAATGATTAGTTTTATCTCCTTTTTTTGAGTGGAATGTAATGTTTGAATAATTTATGGCGTATTAACCAAATGCCTTTTACATTATTACCGTTTACCTGTGGAACATTAATACCGTTTAGTTTCTAACTTACATTATTACCACGTATCTTTTGAATTTAGGTCAATAACGTTTATCTTTCGAATTTACATTGTTACCGTTTACTTTTCGAACTGATATTATTACCGTTTATATTCCGAACTTGCATTACTACCGTTTATCCTCCGAACTTAGATTATTACAGTTTAATATTTGAACTTACATTCTTAGTGCTTACCTGTCGAGAGCAACTTCTTGAAACACGTGATAGCACATACGTTATTAATTTAAGTGGATATTTTATACATTCCACTACCGCAAAATATATCCCAAAACTATAATATTTATGCGTTTTCAGAACCAAATTCACAATTAGGTAAAATTGAAATATGTTGATAGTTACGCGTGTCATGCTTATACAATAGAGATGCTAAAATGGAATAACCAATTTTGAATAACGAGTTACCAGTTTACCGTTTCGTAAAAGGGGCATGTACCAATGATGAGAGCACCGACATTTAAATGGTTAAAACATTGATACTTCGCAGGTTAGGAAAAACACTAAAAAGAACACTGCTACACTGTTTAACACTGAGACACTGTATTAGAATTTTTGAAGAAGAAAAAAAAGAGAAAAAAAAAACTTTCTGTTAATTTCTCTAAGTATGCTGCTTTGGAAGTTTGAATTTTTACAATTTAATTTTTTTAGCAACATTTAAATAATTTTCACTAATTTCTCTTTAATTTACTCTATTTTTTATTTTAATTCGAAACTATAAAATCATATAGTAACAGTCTTACCAAAATAAATAGTAATTGAATGCTATCGTACTTTCGTACATAACTATTTAAATCCGCATACAAATTAATAACTACTGCCATATTAAAAATTACTGCTGATGTTATTTAAAAGAGTACTTCATTTCACTATGTATAGAATAATTTTGAAATGATCTCGTTCCGTTATTAATTAAATTTATATTATATTAACAATAAATTATTAAACTAAAATGTTACACCTTTTTTAATGAACATTAGAAAGACCTTTGAAATATATTAAAAACTAAAAATAATTTTAAACAACAAAAAATGTTTTTCAAAATTTAGTAATGTAATTAAATTTAGTAAATAATTTAGTAATGTAATTAAATGTAATTAAATTTAGTAAATAATAAATTAGGGATGCACCACTTTTTGATGATAAATTATATAAAAACCATTTCACATTTATTATTATCATTTATTATTAACTTACTGTTATATAATACACTTAATAAAATATAACGTATATAATCTGAATAAAGATCTTAACTAATAAACTTACCGAAATAAAATTATAGGCTTCTTAATTTACTATTATTTTGATTATAATTCGCAATCATATCTTCATATCTAGTGACAGTCTGAGCAATGAAACAAATAATTGAATGATTTTGCTCAGCTATTGTCATATTAAAAATTAATGTGGATGTCATTTGTAAAAGTATTTTAAACGATCACAAATTATTTTTAATTTACTGTTGATATACTATATATATAGCATATGCTATATAATAATATAGCATACTTTATACGGTACGACTTATGTAGTTCTAAAGTTTTAATAATTAAAATTACAGAACCAAAAATTCTACCCTCTTTTTAAAAAAAAATTATTATTATTTTTATTCTAATTTGAAACTCTGCCCTTGGTAACAGTCTTGTCAACAAAAAATAATAATAATTGAATCCTTTTACATTTATATTCTCATATTAAAAATTTCGGTTGATGTCATACAACAAAAATACTTAATTTTCCTATACGTAGGATAATTTCAAAATGACCTCTTTCATTGAAGGTTTTCATTAGTTTTAAGCATTAAAAAACTCATTTAAAATTCTTCTACAAAGACGTTGATTAAATAAGAGTCAACGTCGACGTTAACATATGCATAATAAAGAGGTAATGAGGGAAAAGATGCCAAGATTTTTCTTCAATTAACTAAGCGGCGACCAAATAAAAAAAGGAGCAAATAAATTAATGCGCCAAAGATAAAAGACGCTGAATAAACGGCCCTGAAGAGCTAGTTCAAGACATTTATTTCAATAACCATCAAAATTTTTATAAGAATAAGGGAAGCAGCGAAGTTAAGGAAGTGCTAACCATTATTAAACTAAAATTTTACACCTTGTCTGATGCTGTATTATTATTTAAAAGAGCTTTTAAAAACTAAGAGTAATTTTAAGCAACTAAAATGAATTGTTACAGTTTAGTAATGAATAAATTAATAGTAAATTAGGGATGTGCGACTTCTTGATGATAAATTATGTCAAAAACAGTGATGCCATTACGGAAGTTCTAGCTCTCCACATTATTAAAGTGGAACTCAAGTAATAATTAAGAAAGTTCATGGTTATTCTTTGTAATCGCAGCATTCTACAAAAAATTAAATTGCGGAACCTAATTCATAACAAACAAAAGATTCAATTACTCAGCAGGGGAGAGTGGGGTCAATGTAAAATTTTTTACTTAACTATTTTTAACTAATAAAAAATCCAATATATTATTAGTATTAATTGACAGACGAGTAAAGTAGACTATCCTCTACTAAAAAAAATAAATGTTCCCACTTACGGGGTCAATTGTAACAGATCATAAATTCAACTAAAACATAGTTAATTATACATATTATCATAGTTGTGTTATATTTTTTTATTGATCAAAATAGTAGTGATATTTTAGAAGTAAAATTAATAATGAGCAGAGACCTAAAGGGTTAAACTTTTGACTTTAAGGGGTTAAAAATTTTAATTAATGCTGTGAAAGGTGACAAATAAAATAATGCACATGCAACATAATATAAATGGTATAGGAAACTACTGGTGGTTCTTAAAGAGTTAAGTAATGGTTTGTAAACATAAGATTATTTATTTTCAGCTGTAACAATCGTCCCTTTACTTATTGTTACAATCGTTCCCAAGACGCCATTTCAGCTTCATTTGTTAAAAACAATGCTAGTTAATTAACAAAACTAATATTTTTTTTTGAAATGCTAATTAAGATGTCCACTTACTTATTCGGTTAATAATTTTTATTTGTTTAAACAAAATTAATTTGTTACAATATAACATTCTAATACCAAAAAAAGTACATACGTAGCGTGAAAATATCTTTTGTGATGTAACTCTTTCAAAAGTACATAAAAATGGTTGCCAGAAGGGGTGTACATGTAGATTTATTAAATACACCTTGTGCGCCACCTAGGAACCAAATCTAGAATCCGATACTCGAAATTTTTGCTCTGTTACAATCGTACCCTGTTACAATTGACCCCACTCTCTCCTACTGTTTGTACCCCGAAAACCTGATAGTATAAACTCATTCAATTTCCTTGCAAGAAATAAATGTCGGTGATTTTTAATGATAGTAATTTTCTCCCTCCAAAGGCCCGCAATCTTGTTTACACTTAGTAACTTTTTATAAATCTTGGTTAATTAGGTACTTTATTTCTCTTGAAAACAAGCCTAGATGTGAAATGGTTCTTGCACCAGGTTTTTCGCTTTTCCGGAACATAATTAGTCTCGAGTTTGTTTAAATGTAACAAAACTGTTCACAAAGATCAAAGAAAGGACTGCAAAATTAAAAAAAAGAAATTATTACTGGACGTTCACTGTAAGACGTTCTCAACGATTAAATGAACATGCAATACTAATAACAACAACAACAAAATACTTCTAGAAACGGTCGCCACAGTTGGCGAACTATCCTATCTCACTTAAAATAACACCATTGATACTATTGGAACTAAATATTATTTCAAAAATTGTTATCTTGTCGTAGTAGTTAAAATATCTCATTTCACGCAAAAGAAAATGTCATAACTCTCATGATATGTTATTATTCTTTATTTTAAGTTGATGAAAAAACACCTAAGTTTAATAGTTTAAATAGTCGTAAAAATGTTTATATAGTTCCAGTTCATGATACAATAATGAATAAGTTCATGATGGAATGCTGACTACAAAATCGTGAATTCTATGATCTGAAATTTAAAACTGAGCTGAAATCGTAATTTTCTGAATTATTTTTTACAAATGGAATTTCCAAGCAGTATTGCAACTTATATAAATTTAATCCTATGAATATAAATGTGGATTGTAGTTAAACTGAATAATCTAGTTTTTTCAAACAATTACCGCCATTTCGCAATGAGTCAGACTAATTGGAAAAGTGTTTAGTATATTCTGATCTCCCTGTTATTTTTTAAGCTTAATACAATATTTTATTTTTTATACTACTATTATAAATTTTTAGGCTTATTACTATTGATCTATATGCCCTTAGGCTAATTAAGAAAGGATCGAAAAATTACGCAATCAGGCTCAACTTGCTTGGGATCAGTGCAATGAAATTTTAAACAACTTGTAATAATCCTTCATTACTTTGGGCTTCATGTAAACTATCTAAAATAAATAAGGCTAGTTTTGCTATGAGCGGTGTAACTTCTAATTACTACACATATATAACTACACATATATACAGGGTGTCTCAGTTAAGCGTTTCAGAACTTCTAAGAGGGGTAGGGGGCATCCTGACGACTCGAAATCATATAGCAATGTGGGGTCGGAAATGCTTGCCTGAAGCGGTGACGTACACAGAAGCACCATAAAGAAAAGAGACCGTAAGTGAAAAATCGCTATAATAATACATTGAAAAAATTATATGACCTCCTCGGTCACCCGACCTATCATGTCTTGATTTCTGGAGTCATATGAAAACACTGGTTTATGACACCCCTGTTGATAATGCTGGTTGCAAGAATCGCAGTAGCTGCCTGCGAGATATGCCTGGAGTATTGCAGAATGTTCGAATGTCCATGCACCGGAGATGTGAGGTGCACATTGTAGCCGGTGGCAGAAACTTCGAACACTTACTTCGGCCCATGTACCATATAATTTTTTCAGTGTATTATTATAGCGATTTTTCATTTACTGTCTCTTTTCTTTATGGTGCTTCTGTGTACGTCACCGCTTCAGGAAAGCATTTCCGACCCCACATTGCTATATGATTTCGAGTCGTCAGGATGCCCCCTACTCCTCTTAGAAGTTCTGAAACGCTTAACTGAGACACCCTGTATATAACTTCTAATTACTACACATATATGGGCTTGCTGCAATAAGTTTAAATAAAATATCAGGTTGACTATAAAATATTGAACGCTTTTTCAATTAGTATGGCCTATTGTAAATTGACATGTTTGCAAAGACCTACGCTTATACCACGCAAAGTTTTCACAGTATGTATGCGTTGCTTAGTATAAAAACACAAATTTTACAAAAAATACCACTAGACATTAAAAGCTATATTTAAGTACTGAAGTTTCCAAAGAGCAAGCATAGTGAGGACGACAGCTGGAATTTATTGAAATCAATAAAAATATGTATAAGCTTTGAGATATTTATCCATAAAGAAGCGTTACATTCAAATATTTATTTTAAAAAAATTCGAACACACTTTGGCACACTCATTTTAACAATCTGATTGTTGCACCTTCCAATTTAATTCCTTTTAAACCCGAGATTTATGTTCTTCCAATTTTAGCGCCAAGACCACAATAAACTGGAAAATTGTTGTAACATTAAATCTTCGACTCTCAATCGAGAAAAAGCCCACAACTCCCTCAAGAAATATCTCGCCTTAGTCACACTCATACTTCTTCCTTTCGATATCGTTGGCGAATATTTTGCCGAAAAACCCCATTCTCTATGCAAACACATACACTATCCCCCGTTTACATAAAGAAATTGCATTTTTTTCCTTGTGATCTCTTGGCGAAATCTTCAGGGGGTCTATGCTGCAAAAATCTGTTTTTACCGAAAGGTGCTATTTATATCGCGAAGAAGGGATCTAATTCATTCCGGAGGCTCAAGGGGTGCTTTTTTTTCCGTCTCCTTTTTTACTTTTGAATCCACATCACCTAACATCACGTGCATAAATATATATATATATCGTGTGTTTGCGAGTTGAAGCTTTAAGGTGCATCGTGAAATACGATTTGGAAGGATTTTGGGGTATGATAAATGCATCAGAGTATGGGCTAGTGGATAATATAAGCTCACGCTGGCAATACTTTCACAACGATTTTGAAATGATATTTGGATAAAGGCTCGGTGGATATAAAATGGTGACATGTAGAAGTAGGATTGTGATTTGTTAGATGGGTGAGTGTCTTGCTTCAAATAACCGTAAATGGAGTTGGAGCTGTCGCCTACGTCATTCCGGGTGATTTTAAAGTACGTTCGTAAAATGCTTAAAGTTTGAGTTTTGCTATTTTGACTGAATGTATTTGGAAGTAACGGGTTTGGCGTGGAACCAGTAGTTTGGTTTCAATTTATTGAAAGTCTAAGAGAGGGAACATTTTTATGGAAGATGCAGCAACAATGTACATGATTTTATGACATCGGGGTTTTGATACGATCCAATCTTAAAAATAAAATATAGCACGGAAATTTAAAAAAAATATTTATTTGTATTTTTGCTGTATTTGTGCTAAATTTAATAATCAGAGGTCTGTCCAGACATTTCGGAAAAGGTCTTGTTTTTTTAAAATTGTGAAAAAAATTACTCGTAATTTGTGAATATAAAGTAAACGTTAAGTCACATTCTTTCAACCAGGGTCCTGCTTTTATGAATGTGTGCTAATAGGGTCTGGTTATTGCAAAAAACTTTTTCAAGGAGTCTTAAAATTGTAAATAGATACAAGATTATGCTCAGCACTATAAATTTATAATTATAAAAATTAAATTTTCAAAAATATACAGTAATTGCTGCTTCTAAATTAGAGATGCAACATACAATTATTTGATATTTAGCCTATACTGCTGAACGCAGAATATTCATTTCGGACGAATAATGGAAAAAGTGTCTGTGGAAGACAAAACTAATTCGTTTGCATCCATCTTTCTTGTTGTCCCCTGGGAATGGTTTATTCGATTAACAAAACAATAATGAGGATAAACAAATTTGTGCAAGGTCCGATTAAAATAAAAATCATTTTGTGAAGGATCCGTTTTAACGTTAAAATATTTTGTGAAGGGTCCGTTTTTATAAAAATATATTTTGTGAAGGGTCCGTTAACGGACCCAAATTTCTTCTAAACGCACCCCTGGTAATAAATGAAACATTTGCATTGATATTTATTTGTTTGTGTCACAATTTTTTTGCCTTGCCTTTCCTTGTTGATATCTTATAAATATGATTCTTTTATCGAGCTGTAGATTAAATGTAATTTGATATACTAAACGTAAAACTTTAAAAAGATTATTTGCTAACTTGAAACCATAATATGTTGTGAATAAAAGAGTAGTTTCATGTTTAATATTCATTCGAACGTTTTTGCATAAAGCTTTTAAAACATAAATGTAGATAAAAATTATTAATATATTTACATTATTTTTATAATTTACATAGGTGTTTAAAAATAAGATTATTACTTTAAGGAAATGTTCACAGGCGACAAAAAAGCTCCATAATTGATAAAGAGAAGAATCAGTCCCATAATCATATATTTAAAGATGTAAAATGTTAATAAGGTTGGCTGTCAAAGTATACTTAAACTTTTTTCGCTGACGTTTTATTTGCGCAACACGTAATAGTGATGTTTTTACATCACTTTTACGTGTTATTATCATCCTTTTGAAAAACGCCGGAAGGGAATTAGCACTAAAAACTAACTTGATAGTTTCTAAAAACAAACTCGAAGAATACTTAAACTTTTTTTCACTGACGTTTTATTTTCGCAACACGCAATAGTGATGCGAAAATCATCCTTATGAAAAAAGCTGGAAGGGAATTAGCACTAAAAACTAACTTGATTGTTTCTAATGTGACAACCATTTTAGTTTTAAAGGAATATTGAAATTATATCATTTCAGATCAAAGCATAATCACCTATATTAATGCTTTATTCTGTGAAAATATAATGAAGTAATGCATTATTCTCCGTTTCTTTGTTTCACTAAAAAAATTAAAAATGGAAATAATTTTGAGTTAACAGATTTATCATTAGAGAGATTTCGCAATTTTACGATAGCTTTCCGTACACTCCCGTATGGAAGATTTCAAGTGATTCCACAAGCGCACTTCTATACGAATCAAGATGCTTTGCTTTAAGTAAAACTGCAGATCTGTAAGCAAAAAGTTTGGTAGCTTACAAATTTTGATGAATTATGCTATAAATAATGCAGATTATTATTCTTCATAATAATATTTTAAAAAAAATTATTGACCTTCTATTGATTATTTAACTTTTTTTAAAACTAAATTGTACAGTTAAGAAAATTATATTATTAAAATAGCAAAAATATATTTAGTTTCTTATGGAACTAGTGCAATGAGACAACCATAATGTTAAACAAAAACCAATAAAATTATTTTTTATAGAATGAACGAATTGTAAGATCACACGATTCATTTCAAAATTTCATCAATACAATTCCTTAAATTTGCATTCCATGTCCATGTTTTTAGTTCAAAGGTAGACTTAAACAGAAAACAACATTTACCTGCTATAAACAGCGTGCTTATAGCTTTATCTTTGTAAAGTAAATCACGCCAACGCAACGTAAAGATACGTAGCATTTAAAATAAACGATAGCACGTGCAGTTGCTTTAATCTTATGTACGGGTAAGTACGGAAGTTAAAGCAAAAGTGCGAAATCTCCCTATTTGAAAAAAATTTGCGTAAGGGAATACGAGGATTTTGGCGGTTAATGGACTAATATATTCAGTAAAAAATCCCACCCCCTCCAAAAAAATACTATATTGATCGTGGTTGGCTTAGGGTTAAATTAATGCATGCTTATATATCCAATGTGCATAATACACGGTAAAGAAACCCACTTTTAAACGGTAGTCTATGAAGGAAAAACACGTATATACAAAACTGGTGGTTGTACAGTGTTCAAAGAGAAAAAAAAGATCGGGTCTCCCTGAATAACTTTTGAAAAAAAATAGGAAAAAAAAGGAACACCTTGAATAAACTAATCATTTAGTAGGGGAGAGTGGGGTCAATTGTAACAGGGTACGATTGTAACAGAGCAAAAATTTCGAGTGTCGGGTTCTAGATTTGGTTCCTAGGTGGCACACAAGGTGTATTTAATAAATCTACATGTACACCCCTGCTGGCAACCATTTTTATGTACTTTTGAAAGAGTTACATCACAAAAGATATTTCACGCTACGTAAGTACTTTTTTTGGTATTAGAATATTATATTGTAATAAATTTTGCTTAAACAAATAAAAATTATTAACAGAATATGTAAGTGGACACCTTAATTAACATTTCAAACAAAAATATTAGTTTTGTTAATTAACTAGCATTGTTTTTAACAAATGAAGCTGAAATGGCGTCTTTGGGACGATTGTAACAATAAGTAAAGGGACGATTGTAACAGCTGAAAATAAATAATCTTATGTTTACAAACCATTACGTAACTCTTTAAGAACCACCAATAGTTTCCTATATCATATCTATTATGTTGCAAGCGCATTATTTTATTTGTCACCTTTCACAGTATAAATTAAAATTTTTAACCCCTTAAAGTTAAAAGTTTAACCCTTTAGGTCTCTGCTCATTATTATTTTTATTCCTAAAATATCTCTACTATTTTGATCAATAAAAAAATATATCACAACTATGATAATATGTATAATTAACTATGTTTTAGTTGAATTTATGAACTGTGTTACAATTGACCCCGTAAGTGGGGACAATTGTAACAAGTGCACGACTGTCAAAAATTGTTTATAACTAATATAATAACATTTAAAATAAGGTCTTTATTTTTTTTTCTAGTAGAGGATAGTCTACTTTACTCGTCTGTCAATTAATACTAATAATATACAGTACACTCTCAATTATCCGTGCGCGGATTATCCGGTTTGCGGATTATCCGTGCTCATTCCAGGGTCACACGAAAAATATAAAGAGAATCATTTTCAGGATTAAAAAAATTTGATTCGTGAAGTTATAACACTACCAAATTTTTGGAAGCAATCGTTATTGGATTGCAGTATATGGAATATCAGCATCATGGTCAAAGGTAAAATCGTCTACATTATCACGATCTTGGAAAAAGATCATATCGCTTGATGAACAATCTTCTTCAGATGTTCAAGAAAAATATGATAACAGTATTCTCGAACAAGCAAAAAAATCTAAGGTTTCGAAATTCTTGATGAAGAAAATTTCGAAGATTGGTTTCAAAGTGATGCATGTGAGCCTGACTTCCAGCATTTGACAAATGAAGACATCGTTATGTTGTTAAATCAAATAGTGATGATAGTAACTGATGCAGAAGATATAGTAAATGAGGGAAATACAATTTCTCATTCTGTTGCTCTGTAAAAACTTTATTAGATTATATTGGAGGATTTGATTACGGTGACATTACTGCGGTTCGTAAAATATGCGTATCGATATATGGCGAAGACGCATTACACATTTTTTTAAAAGGAAAATTCCTAGTTTGATGTTATACAGCATGCAAATGTCAGTAATTTTTATATTTTTTGTACTGATATTGATTTTTTCTTTAATAAAAGGAGTTTTCGGATTATCCGTGTTTTTCGATTGTCCGTGTGACCTGTCCCGGTGATTAGCCCGGATAATCGGGAGTGCACTGTATTAGATTTTTTGTTAGTTAAAAATAGTTAAGTAAAAAATGTTACAATTGACCCCACTCTTCCCTACGGATGATAATTTAAGTTACAAAATCAGACAAAAAAGAAAAAAAAGAATTTTCTCTGAATTAACAATTTTTTTTGACGAATTCAGTTTTCTGACGTCCAAAATATAGGGGATAGCCGCAATCTGGTAAATATGTACCCCATAGTTTGGTCAGGACATTGGGCCAAGTTTAGGACCCCCTATTATTAATATTACTATTTCCGTATATCGAGAACTTTTTTAATGAATTGAACACTTTTTGAACACAATTATAAAATTTAATTATCTCGAAAGATGCATTTAATAATTAGTCGAAAAATTTTTGATTGTCAGATATACTATTTTTACACCATTTTAAAGAATGTAATTTTCGTGGTAAAAGAAAAAAAAATAATAATAAAAAATTGCCCGAAAAGTTCCTTAGAAATCAAATTTCAAAAAGTCGTTTTTCCCAGATTGCGATCACCCCCTATATTTTCAGGTTAAGGAGTTAAAATCCGACGAAAAGAAGGTATGTTTATCCAGAAAAAGTATTACGCTTTTGTGTCTAATTTCTTAGCTTAAAATATTGTCTGCACTAATAAGTTTGCTTTAGGGTGTCCTCGTACTACTCAAATTGTGTCCTAGGGCGTGAAGATCCAATCATTAGATCAAAAGTTATTCAAGGTGGTTTTTCCCCCACTGTACACATTTGTTTATATTAAGTGTACAGTACGTTAATTATTTTAGTTAGTTTCCCAATTCAGCTTTGAAAAAAAAATTTGCTATCATTTCAGATCCAAATATAAATATTTCTAAAATTATTATACAATATGAGGCAAAACTATTTTAATTCTGCGAAATAAATTCCAGTAAAAGCTCATTTGCACCATTGCTTTTACGATTATTTTTAAAAACGGTACCGTCCTTTTTAAAGGGAGCTAGGTACAAATGGGTTTAGAAAAAATCGTGACAATTGTTGACATTCAGTAGAAAATTTTATCAAAAGAAATTAAAATAAACTTGCAAAGAATGTCGATAAACAAATAATAAAAGGAAGAATGTTGGAAAAATGAGAGATGTAAGATGTTCATCTTTGAATTAATAATTTTTTTCGAATACGTTTCTGTTAATCAAAATTTTAAATCCTCTGAATTCTTTATCACTTTTAAGCTCTCACACACTCACCGTAGTTATTAATTGGTCTCACTATTATGCAATATTCATACCTTCGAATATTTATAAAAATTTTGCATTAAAAAGGTTTAACAAAAGAAACGCAAAAAAGAATTAAATACTAAAATATTTTTCAAACAACAAGTGAAAAAACATTTTTGTAAAATAATTATAACCGTTTTTATGTTATATGGTGATAAAAAAAAACAATAAAACAAAATTCTCCCCGAATAACTCGAGAAAGCTTTCAGTTTCACCTGAGTCTTATTAAATTTATGAGAAAAAAAATCTTTTTTCCCCGTAAATAATCACTTCCTATATTGGCAACAAAGTTTTCTTTTCTCATTATTTTTCGATCCCGATAATAGATGGCGTTAAAGATAAAGGAGATAAACTACATGAAATAAAGAATGGATTTGCTTCCTTTTTTTTCCCACCCTGTTTTGTTATTAAATTTGCTGTTATGGCACCTTTTTTTTTGTCTCCTAAAATTATTACTTTGTACATAAGTTTGAGAAAGACAGCTTGTTAAAAGTATTTTATTAAGTTTTTTTTTTAGCTTACGATTTCATTATTCGCAAAGTGAAATTTATGATGTAAAATTTTTAAATCATGGTGTTTTCATCCTTTGTTCTGAGCTTATATATATATATGAAGAAAAAACACCTTTCATTTCTTTTTCAACTATTTACCAAGAAAAATATAAATTCAAGACATTTGTTTACTTTGTTAAAGCCGATTATGACAGTTAATTTATTCTTAGTCGAGGGCGGGGAGCAGGTTTTTTTTAAAAATAAATAAGACATAACAGCTGAAACTTGTTCCTTTAATTGTAGTTGAATTTTTTTAAATAATATATAATTGAAGGAAAATGATATTAAAATATAAAGCTTAATATTTTATTGGTTATGGCTATTTTATATTTATTATCGATTAAGAACTTCTTAAATCAAGTACTTTTAAAATAAAGTTTAAGTAATCTTAAAACGAAACGCAGATATGCAATATAAATTTTTTGCTGGAAAGTAATCTAGTGGATAATCCCTTCAGTTAACCATTTAAAATTCTACTATACAATTACTTTTTTGTTTACTTCAATCAATGTTTTTTAACATCAGTTGAAAAAGAAAAATCAATTATTGTTTAACTCCAAACATCCCCGCTACAATATTTGTTACTGTATTTGCTGAAAATAATAAATATAAATAGAAAATGTACTATGTCTATGTTTGTATATACTTGCAATTAGTGAACGGTCCCTAAGTTTGAACCATCAAACTTATGCGATTATTGTTAGCGTTATCAATTAAAATAAAAATTATGCTTGATCGAAAATCCATATCTTTTGACTCCTTAAACCGATAGCTTAAAATCTTAATTTGTATTTGTAGAAAATGAACACAAAACAAAAATTAGAAATATCCGGACAAAAAGCTAAAAATCAGGACAAATAAGATCGAAATATTTTTCATCAGGATTATTAAAACAACAAGGAACCCTGCAAATTAATTACAAACGAAATCAAACAATAGAAGACAAATAAAAAGCAGGTGTGTTAGGGGGCAATGGTGGACTGCGCTCAGTAATTGCCTCAATTATAACCCCCACCCCTAGCAGTATGCTGATTGCGCTGCTAGTTGATAACGTTTGTAGGTAGATCTCTCTCTACATTGACATGTGAGGGATGCAATTTATTAAAATCAAGCACTAACTTGGCGATAAGCTTCTACTTGGCTCAGAAATATATCAAAATATATTAGTCCAATTTATTAAATTCGAGTTATTTCAAACAGGATTAGATTTACAATTAGAATATAATACATTTACTGATAGTATTGCATTTATCATTACAATTTTATTATCTTTAAGGGTAAGTTAATTTACAAATGTAATTATAAAACGGGTGAACTTATGCATTTGAGAACATTGTGTTATTTCCTTTTCAACTTTCGATTTATTGTGAATAAAAAATTTGATTAGGACACATTTAAACACATTATTTTGTTTAAATATAGTACTCAGTGTTTTGTAGTTAAAATTAAGAAACAGTTTAACAATCACGAGATATCTTCAGAGTTAGAATGAAATAATTTTTAAAAATTTTACAAAACAGCTCTTTTATAGTTTTATTCGATAAAGTAAAAATTAAAATATTGAGGGTAACTTGGGAAAATCGAGTTAATATATTTTCAGTTAATTTTTCTGATATTATGCCATTTTATTAAATTTTATCTTATAATTTGTTGCAAGATTTTCTTATTAACTCTAAAAATGAAGATAAAAAGTCGAATAATATAAAAATATCAAATAAGTTACCAACTTTTATACTTTTACTTTTTTAAAAAATAATTTATGAGAAATTCTTGCAACGCCTTTTATGATAAAATTTATATTAAAAAAAAAAACATGCACTTGGAAAATTAACTGAGACTATGTCGACTCGACACTCATAAATTAAAAAGTTACACTCAGTATTTTAAGTTTTGCTTTTCCTAACAAAACTTTAGAAAAGTTGTTGTTTTTCGAAACTATTTTATTTTATAAGACATATTAGGATTTTTATTAAGTGATTAAAGAAAAATAATTGAATTGTGTTAAAAAAATTGTTTCCAATATTTTCTTCTTTTTTTAAATTTTGAATTGACAGCAAAACTCGATATAAGATCATATTTGTATTGCACATAACTATAGAGTAAATAAGCTTATATTTATCTCCTGATTGACTCAATTATCAACTTAGTAGATAAAAAGAATATGATTTTCAATATATATATTGAAAATCAAATTCTTACTACGAAGTTACTGTAAGCAAAACAGAAAGAATTTGTTAAAAATCATTTCGAATAAGAAAAAATGCACGAAATAATTCAACTTTATTTTAAGGTTTTTTTTTAAAAACATATAAATTAAATTTTAAAGAAAATATATTAGATTTTTAAGTTTCTGATTGCTTCTGTCAGGGTTGGCATAAATCACTTCATTTTAGTCATGAATTTCCTGATTAAATTTTTTCAATTTTTTAAAAATAAATCACTAATTTAAATCAGTTTAATTTTTTAAAAAAAAACATTAATTTAAACAGACATAATTTTTATAACATTAATTATGAATTATTTTTTTAAAAAATTATTAATTTAAGTTTTGCATGTTTTCATACAGTATAATTAATAAATACATTCTTAAATGTGTGAATTTTTAAAAAGTCTGATTTAATTGATAATGTGTGTTTATTAAGAAAGCTATTTTTTTTACCACGGAATAATAAAATGCATATGCATTGAAATCACTATATTATCCTTTTCATTATAAAATGCATTGATGCAAATAGTGATTTTTTTTTTAAAAATAAATCAGTAATTTCAACAAAATTATTAAAAAAATATTAATTGAAAAAATTTATAATTTAAAATATTTTTTTGCTAAGAAATTTGACTTGAATTGAAAGATTTTTTTTACTAAGAAATATCAAAAGGGATATTCATGTAATTATTATGTTTCAAAATAGACTACACCTAAATAAGAGTGATATGAAACCTTTAAATAGTAATTTTCCTTTTAATATGTTTAAAATAATTTTCAAAAAACATATTTCAATTATATCCATTTAGTTTTTTGCTAATTAAAATGCAAAGCTTTTATATCTTATTGAATATAGAGTTAGAGTGTATCAAGACTTCCTCAAACCAGAATGACATAATTTTTTTTTTCAGTATTGTTTTCTTATCTAAACTAATTTACTTTTCATTTGACGTCTAGCTGACAAATTGTCATCATGTCTAGTTGACAATTTTAGCAATTATCACCAAGTTGAATCTGAGAAATATAACTATGATTTTTTTTTCTTAACGCAGTGGTTAGTATGTAATAATATAATAATAATTTTATCCATTTTTAGTAAGAAATATTAACTATTTTACTTCTATTTTTAAACAATAGTATTATTAAAATATTGTATCAGATGCTTTGGATGGTAAATTTTAAAAAATCCAATTAATTTTATTCGAATAAAAAAAAATCCATTTTAAATCAAATATGCGCGATTTCGGAGTAAAAAAAATAATGATTGCCAACCATGGCTTCTGGTCAGAGTCATTTTATGTTCAAATATTTTTTTAAAAATAATATGCAGAAGTTTGGTTAAAACTGGTTTAAAATTCAAATTATTAAATATATTCAAAAATTGCGTGTAAATTTTTTTTAAATTATTAAATATATTAAATAAATTCAAATTATTAAATATTAAAGTAAGGTTTTTTAAACTTAATTAAAACTTGATACTGCGCCCTGAACTTTTATTTTTTAGCCAACTTAAGACGACAAGTGAGCAACAAATGTATATATTTTTTAACTTTTTAACCAATATTCTTGAAACAATCACATAGGTCTAATTGAAATTTTGACCGATTTTCGAAACTTTGAAAGCCATATGTCACCTTAAAATGAACTACAAAAAAAAAAAATATTTTTCATAGCTAAAATACAGTTTGTATTTTAAAATTACAGAAGTATTAAAATTTACAAATATATAAAAAAATTCCCTTTAAATAAAAATTACTAAAAGATGGAGGAAAACTGATTGACAAATCCCCCTCCACCCTCAGCACACTAGCTTCTGGCGAACAATATTGGCGAGACGATGCTTTTATCAGAAATTGTTTTACTGCATGAATGAAGTAGGAGGGATGGTCATAAGGGTTGCCTTAAGCGCAGTCCACCAACCTTTATTAAAGGGGGATAAGATGTTAGCAGCGCAGTCCACCATATTTCAGAAAACCATTAGCGCAATCAGGTATCACCGGTGTTAGGGGGGGGGGGTGAAAGCCCGTTGCCATTTATTTACAGCATTGGCAACAAAGATTTGAAATATCAAGCGTGTGATATGTCATAGGCATGAAAGCCTAAAACGACATGTTTACAAAATTTCTGAATGGAAATTCTTTTTCTCGCGTGAACAGCGGAAAGCTGAAACAAATGGAGCTATAAGTTGGGAAGAATGCAAAGGTTAAAAGCGAATAGTTCATATCAACAAAGCGTTCTATAATATGTTTAAATTATATTCACGCAGGTTCAATAATAAAAATTTTATTCAGAATAATAATTAATAATAATAGTAATACCTTTACAGTGGTAGTTCAAAGTCAATTTATAATTATGTTTTTAACAAAATTGAGAATTTTAGTAGTAATTTTTTTAAAGACGCAATTATTGTTTTAATTCTGCAACTTTTTCAATTGCATGTCGTTTATTTTAATCTAATTTTTTTTGTTTAAATAACTTCTTCATTAAATATTTTAACTTTTTAAAGAAGAATAATGTTTAAAGATTTAAATTCTGAAGATTTTAAGCTAGAACACATTTCAAAAGGCTTAACGTAGTAGCCAGAAGTGTTGGGAAGCTTCAGTTTAATTAAAATTATTTAAACAGGCGGAGCTCATTAGTTTAAGTAAAATTACAACATCCTTATAATTAAATAAACATGTGTTTCTCAAATTATTCGACTTTAAACGTGCTAAAAAAATTAAATCTTTGTATATTGAAGTCTTATATATTGGGTCTATCTCGGATATTTTGTAAAATCCCATTGGATATCTGTGAAAATCAAAAGAAGTTAGAAAGAATAACAAAGAATACGATAACAATTTATAAAAAAAAAATTCTAAAAAAAATAGGCAATCAAATAAAACATCACAAAGAAAAAACCCTTTTGAAAACCATTTGCTTTCGAATTGGGAGCAACCCATTCAAACTCTCAAAACTCAAGTGGTTTGATATTGTTGAAACTTTTTTTTTTATTCCTTTGAATTGTTTGGCGAAAAAAAAAGTGCCAACAAAGTCAGGACAAGAAATAAAAAGAAGGACCTTTAGCACTGCATTATGCATTCATGGATCTGTTCTTTTCTACTCGACTGTGTAACACTGAATTTAAATTGAGCTAGTACTTCCGTTTTGATTTTGTTAGCATATGTTTCAGATAGCTTTTACAGCTTTTGTCAGTCCTGTTCTCATATTCTTATAGACGATTAGAATAGATTTCCTAAAACTTCACTCTGCACAGTGAATATTTTTTTTCTTCTTATTTTAACTCGTTTATTCAAATTTATTTATGGAAGCAAATCAAAACAAAAAGAAGTTAGGTTAAATGGAATATCTTTGAAACTTAGTGCTGCGTGACTTTTAAATTCTCACTTATGAAACATAGAGCTCGATTCTCAGAGATATTTTACCATCTATCTGTTTTAAGAATCATCTCATTGCTTGAAACTATATTCAAAATAAATAAATAGTTTTTAGTTGATAATTACAGTTTTTTCAGATATAGGTAGTTATAGTTAGTGAAATGGATTTAGGTTGCTATATGTAATGAAATAGATAGCGATACACTGCAGAAAATAACTGTATTCTACAGAAAATAAAACATACTTTTCACAGAAAAAAATTGCTTAAGGAAAAAAATAAATTTCCTGCTTTTAACCGTTATCCGCGAAATGTAAAAAATTACCGTTTTTCTTCGTTTTTTTTACGGACCTTCTCTGCATATTTTACGGTTTAAAACTGTTTTGTTGACAAAACGGTTTTTCTCCGTTTTTTTTTATCCTAATCACAAACGGTTCAAACTAGATTCAAGTTTTTTTCCATTTAGTTTTTATTACCGTGCGATAACTACCTTTTTTAAAATATCGTTTTATGATTATTTTCTATATTAGCTCTTACTTTCAAGCAATAGTTGTTTTATGATTTTGAACATCGTATAAATATAAAGGCGAATCGACTTTATTGTCCATGTGACACTCTATTGGATTGTCACGTTTCTTTAAATGTAGTTTGCAAGACAATTTTATTAGGGTGTGTCAAAATGTTTAAAAGTTTTTACGCTTAAATATGATTTCAATAATGCTTTAGTGTGAGCGTGTCGATCGAGGTATCTGCCTTTTGCACTTGCCTCCTCATCTAAGTGGTATTGCCATGAAACAACGAAAAGAACATATCGGTAATAAGATACAACAATTAATAAGAACTATATACGCGAGAAAAAAAGGCTAAAATGATTTCTATGAGATTCTTAGGATAAAATTTAAGATTTTTCTTCATTAGGAAAACTGGTTATAGCTCAAGGGACCCCTTTCAATAAGGTGACCCAGGTTCTACTGGTCGCTCTCAATTCTGACATCGTTATTTCATAGAGTTTTGTTTTGTTAAAATAACAGTATTTGTTAAAATAACAGTATTTGTTAAAATAACGAAGTTTGCTAAAATAACAGCATTTATCCGCTTTAGAAATAGGTGTCCGTTTTTAAATAACAGTATTTTTCTGTGAAAGAAACGGTTTTATGCTGGTACACCAGTTGATAGTTTTTTTTTCTCCCGTAAATTTAGCAGATTTTATTTACAGTGTAGTAACAGAAGGGAGAAATGCGAGATGGCTTTGCTTTTGATCAGTTTCTGGTTAAGTAAAAGATATAAAATGTTTCTAATAGAAAATTATTTGATGTAGGCATTATAATTTCCAGAATTTTTTTTCTTCTTATATTGGAGAAATCACAACTACAACAGCAAACGTATTAATACAATCACGAATAAAATTTTGGATTTTCCAACTTCAGAAAAAGAAAGTGAATCGTTGTGTTTCTCACAAAATAGCGTAAGAGATTTCCTTGAAGGGTTGATTACAGTGACCATTCTAAGAAAGAATAAGGCCTAAGTTAAACATAGCGTTTCTATCCAGGAATAGAATTTTCCAACAAAGTTGAATCCCCTGCTATAATTCAATAAGAAGGAAGGTATATCTTTTTCCGAACAACTTAAAAATATTTAATGACATTTGGAGTGTTAAAATTTAAATGAAATAAAATGGAGAAAATGGTAGAAACGTAGTTGCCAAACCCGAAAAAACGAGTTATACTTACATTTTATGTCAAAGTTTTAAGATTTTTTTGAAAGCTACTTTGATAAAAGTAATAGGTGAATAAAAACGTTTGGTTGATTATAATGCTTAACTTCTTGTTTTATGCGTCACTTTAGTTTTAGATTGTACGATATAATACCTAAATTAAATATTTATTTGGTATAGATTTTTTACATCATTATTTTGCCAGAAATTGAATAAAAACTTTAAATTATTTTATCAATACAGACCTATCAAGATACCTTTCAATTATATAAATTTCCCTTGTGAAATGTTATCAATTATTTTTTTTCCCAACCATTTATTTTCCACCTATTTTGTTTTTCATCTCGACAGAGATGTAATTGCTGGCTGTCATCTGTTTCGGTTTTTGTCAAACATTTTCTCAAGAAAATTTGAATAATAAAGTAACAATTCAATTCACAGGTAAACCACAGAAGAAAAAAGAAAATGGTTGAAAATTAAGCATTAAATAAAGTGGACTCTTTTATTGCAGTTCAATTTTTAAAAAAATCCCTCTAAGAAAATTCTAGTGCCTATAAATTAATAATGTGTTTTGTAGCTATCAGTGTGTTATTGTGAATAATATGAAGCGAAAACCTCTTGGGGGTATGCGAGTGTTAACGAGCAGAGACGAAGTTAAATCTTATATGTAAAAAAGCGTTCTAAAAAACGGTAAACGGAAACGTAGAACATTTATTTCCCTTTATATTTATCACATGCATTCTGCATATAATCAAACTATAATTATGTGATTTTCATTTGATAATGTATATTTTGAAAGGTTAGTTATGCTCATACTAAGGACAAAGAAATTTTCTGACCTATATATTAGCCTCGGGTGGGCTCAGATTAAAATTCTTCACCCTCGGGCAGGATAAGACCTCCAAAAGTAAGCCCGAACTCATCCATTAGTCTCATTGAAAAATATTAACTTAGAGATGTATACGAACAATCTGGACAGTGCTGGTCTCCCAATTCTATAATAATATGGGAGGAAGACTCATTTCTTTCCCTTCAGGACAGCTCCTTCATTCACGCATTGTGACTTGCACAGCCATGACGGAAATTTGACGAATTAGGTATCCGAAACTGGACTGTCCTTCTCAAAGTCCTGAGCTAAATCTCATAAAACACTTTTAGAATGAATTAGAGCTCAGATTTCGTTGCCAGCCAAATTGACCATTCCCACTGCCAGTTCTCACTTAAGTTGTGATGGATACTTG
Source organism: Parasteatoda tepidariorum (assembly GCF_982258835.1). Lineage (NCBI taxonomy): Eukaryota > Metazoa > Arthropoda > Arachnida > Araneae > Theridiidae > Parasteatoda > Parasteatoda tepidariorum. The sequence continues at coordinate 54,965,969 of NC_141759.1, forward strand.
GAAGTTCATTCTTATGATGCCGACCGGCCTGTGTAGGGGTTAGGGAACTGCCCTTGCACCAGAAAGGTACTGGGTTCGAATCCCGGGCAAGGCATGGATGTTCTTTCCTTCTCTGTACTATCTTCCCTTACTGTGGGAGCAACGCTGACTCACCTAATATGGTGCCCCTGAAAGAGTGACCAACAAAACTGCCCTTCAGATACCTGTATGACGTAGATCAACCCCAGTCGGGCATTGGAAAAAAATTCCTATGATGGCCACCTATCAAAAATTGGTAAAAAGCTTCCCAGTCGTGTGCAGACTGTAATCGTTACTAAAAGAGAACCAACATCATATTAATATTTGCCTCAGAATTCGGGTCACTGGCTAAATAGTAATTGAACCTTATTTGTTTAAAGATTAAATTTTTTTTCTTCAAAAATAGTGTACTTATATACAAACTTACAGTCACGCAATTGTTTTATTTTATTATTTTTATTTAAGCATATATAAAAAATATGTTTATTTAGGAAGTTTATCTAAGATCTATTTAAATGAAGTTTGCAGTTCGTAGCTAGCATGTTCAAAAGAAAATACATTTCATTTTAAATTTAGTGCTCGTATCCATAGGATATTTAAAGTCTTAATTCTTTAAAAAGATTTCATACAATATAAAAAGTGCTTTACACATTCAGTAAAGTCATATTACATTAAAGAATAAAACATATTTTAAATATTTAAATACGATTTTTTTTGACACAAATTATTTAATAAAAAAGATAATCTAGCGTGTGTAAATATTTATTATACCACACTATATTTAGAAATCAAACTTTGTCCAATCAAAACGGATAAAATATGTATGATAAAAAATAGTTTTCTACCGCAGTACTATTAACCGACAAATTCCGGTGTGGAAGGATTACATTTCTTCTTTAAAAATAATGGCAGTGATGTTCTTTATTCATAATTACTAGAGGAATAATTTCAAACTTTTAACGAAACATATCCTAATACAGAAACTTTTGGTTTGATGTTTTTTAATTAAAATGTTAGGTAAAAATAAACAACACTTCTAGCGATTTTATGGAAGTTTTTAAAAGTATTTAAGAGGTAAACCTGAGATTTAATATTGAACGACGATGTCTGTCATAGCCGAAAAAAGAACAATTTTACCTCCATTAATATTTTCAGTAAATCTAATCATTCATAGAAATTGACCTAAAAATTATTTGCACGCGTTTCCCTTTCAAATTTTAACTTTCTTTCCTCTATGCGAAGCAATCCAGGATGGGCCTAGACCTTCTCCAGATTTTAATTCCACGTGACCCTATCTTATACTTTGATTTTCCAGTTCGTGATTTTGAATGTTTCGCATTCAAGATACATTCGAGATAGTCTAGTCACATTCAAGAAAGTCTAGCGGCCAGAGTTTGGCCGTCCACCCTTTGGAGGTGTTAGTTGGCTTGGTTACGAAAATATTTTGATGGCCAAGTCCTAGCGCTAATTCTAATTCTATATCTAGCCTTTCTCAGTCTTCAGAAATAGGTGAAATTAATTGGAACATTCAAATAGTGATAGCTAAAAAGAAACTGACATCAAAATATATTATAACAACCACTATATGTTGTTTTTTTAATCAAATTGTAATTTTTTTAATCTTATTGTTCTAGGAGTAGCCTAAAAAATACATTTCATGAAGCAATATTCACCACGAAAACTTTCACAAGAGTACTATACATCCTAATTAGATAATTAAACTGAAAATAGATTAAGATTAAAAAAAATTACTATCAAAAACTTTTTTTCAGAAGAAATTTTTTTTAACAAAAACTGCAATATTTTCTATCGCACACGATAGATGGCACCACTAAATACAGACATATTGTATATTAACAGTAAAAATTTCGAAGTTGGTACTACTACAAAATTACTGCAATTTACAAACTGTATCTTTGTTTTATAATAGAAAGCATCAATACGAACAGGCAAGCTATCTTAGCAACAAATCGGGGATATGTAACAAAAACAATTCAAAAAGGCTGCCCACAAGGGTCTTGCATAGGACCGACTGCGTGGAATTTAGTAATTAATTTTCTTTTGAAAATGCAGTTTGAAAATTCCATAATACAAGCCTTTGCAGACGACTTGATAATTCTTACATATGCCAACTCTAGGAGGCAGTTAGAACAAGTATCGAATCTAACTCTAAATAGTATTCACAATTGGATCACCAACAATTCTTTAACTCTTTCAATTGATAAAACAGCCTATATACATTTTTACAACACTAACAGGGGTGCAATCTTCAAAATTAACAACGAAAAAATTAAGCAAACAAATCATTTTAGGTACCTTGGAGTTGAAATCGATAAAAAATTTAATTGGGGTCCTCATGTCAATATCCTTAAAGAAAAGGCAAACACTCTTCTCAATTCTCTTTACAAAATCAATAATAAATCTTGGGGAATAAATCAAAAAGCAAGAAAACTCATTTATAACGCAGTAATAGTCCCCTCTCTAGCACATGGTTGCAATATTTGGGCAAAAAATATCTCACCCCGGATATCAAGAACCTTAATTTCGATTCAACGCAAATTCCTTTTGAATATGACCAGGGCATACCACTCTACCCCCACGGCAGCTCTTCATGTTTTAACAAATATACCCCCCCCTTATAGACCAGATTATGCTCTTGTCATGCTCAACAACATTAACTCAAATTAAAAAAAAATGCATTCTTCCATCAGATAAGTTATAATCATCAGGACTATGAAAATAAATTAAAAGTGCCAATTTATCACCCATCTTATTATATAAAAAACAAAATCTCTTTAACTGAGCAAGGTAACTACGACTTTAGAAAAGATACCAACTTCTTCACAGACGGTTCCAAAACCGAAACAGGCACTGCATTCGCATTTCTTAACAATGCTCATCCACAAACCTTCACATTGGATATTAACAACTCTATTTTTCAGGCCGAACAATTGGCAATATTAGAATGTGTAAAACACATCAAAAATAACTCAAACTTTAACAGACAAATAAATTACATAATCTGGTCAGACTCTAAAGCCTCAATAACATCAATTAAAGACGCAGGATCAACTAACCTCATAATCAAAGACATTCAACATGCACTAATGGACACCGCGATTCAACTCTCTTGGATTAAAGCGCATAACAATAAAGAAGGTAATGAGAGAGCGGACAAATTGGCCAAAAAAGCAACACAAAGCATTAAAAATTATTCATTTCCTCTCCCTGTTTCACACCTAAAACAATCTCTTAAAAAATCTTTATCTAGTAATTGGCAAAACCAATGGAATAATTCCGATAGAGGAAGACGTCTGTTTAACATCATCAATAATGTCAACTATTTTAATTCAATTCCAATTAAACAAGTCATCTGGTTCCTAACAGGTCACGACCCTTTTCCTTCTTTCTTTCATAACCTTCATATCTCGGATACAAACCTTTGTACCTGTGGTCAACCAGGTACACCAGAGCATTACTTATCAACTTGTCTTTACACAATATCATGGCATACACGACTCTCAAACATTAATAATTTACATATTTGGCAAAAAAAATTTCTTACAAATAAAAAACATTAAACTCTACATTAATTAACGTAATGAATTTTCTAGCAGAAAACGACTCTTTATTAAAATTTTAATTAAACCTGACTTTTTATGTAATCTTGATAGTGTTTAACAGTTTTTGATTTTGTCCTTCATTATACATTTCGTCCTCGTTTACATTTTCTTTATTTGTTTTCTTTTTGCTTCTTTTTTTTCAATTATTCTGTATATAACAAAATTCGCTTCATTTATTGTTCTCTTTGCTTCAATTTTTTTTTTTTTTTAAATATAAATTTAAGTAATGTGATACGAATTATTGTCATCTTTATTGTCATCTGTATCATCTGTATTGTGTAGTTATGAGCTTTGTGCGAGCTAAACTGTCGTCCAGACGTGGACTATACGGTTAAGGGTTTTGCAAACCTAGGTACGTGTCCACGTCTGGAAGAAAAGAAAAAAAAAAGATAAAGTAATTTTGCAGTGTTTCGACTTCAAAAATTCTGTAGCGGAATTGGCCAAATCACCACAGTCTTCAAACTGCATTTTTTTCTGTAAATTTTCTGCAGTTTATTTTTAGCAGGGTACATGATTTTGCTACCCCTACTAAAATGTTTTAAAACCTATAGTAGCCCTGTTGGATTTCGAGGCGATTATATAATTTGAATAAAATATTATAAAATAAACACTAACTGAGATTCTACTGCGCAAATAAATTTTCAATTTTATTAACAGCTGTGGCGGACATCCATCAGATAACCTCAATAAAAAATTTCACATGGCTTTATCACATAACTTGTAAAGTATTTTCAGAGACTTCAAATCAAATACAACTTTCTATCGCGGTCTTCACGATCACTTTGGCGACTTTTATTTCCACTATTCTCACATTCGTAAGATGTAAGGATCTTATCTTACATTCCAAGCCCCTGCCATAAAAGAAATGATGAAATAAAACCGTAAAAGAGATACCAAATACATCTCAGACAGCCATCACTACAGCCAAGATTGGCCTTAAAAAGATATTCCTCAACACTACGGGGTCTTTTTATTCAGCGCATAAAGTGGATCATAGGGAGACGTGCTAGCATGGCCGGTGAATTTATTGGAAATCCTTTAGAACAATTTCAGTGTCCTTCTGCCGGACAAAGAAGGATTTTTCTTTTATCTTATTTCCAACTCTTCTTCGCAGAAGTTTCCTTTGGGGACTGATTGTAAGGAGTATCTCCTTCAATCTGTCGTATTTTGTTAGAAAGTAAAAGCGTAAAATACTTGGCTTGACCGTTCTTAAAAGCTTTACTTCAGTAAAAATAAAGTTTCTGATAATGCAATGAAGTTGAATTTGGCTTGTTAGATTTTCACTTACATTTAATTTTTCAAAATAATTTTTAGTGTTCTAACAATGAAATAGTTTAAAAAAAATAATTAAGCATGGAAACAGTTTATAAGTGTATAGGAATTTAGAAATAGTTTTTTTTTTTTAGCCAGAAAAATATTTTTAAATAAACTCATCGCAAGATTATGACAGAATTAATTATTTAACTCATCTATTCCACTTTTTTTAAGTAGATTTTATTCTTAGTATCCTTTTTTAAGCTTTACAAAACTGCAAAATCTATTGTCTCAAGTGAAAGACTAGAATCAAAGATTGAAAGATAGTTTGCTTCAAATTTTTAAAAATTTTTTTCTTGAGTCTGAAGAACTACTTTCTTGAAATAATTTTCTTTTAATGTCTTTCGTCTTGCATTTTTATTTTTTAGGAAGTGACATTCACAGAAGTAAAGTAATAGATGGTAAATAAATAATTCAACATTTAAAAACTATTTTACAGTAGGAGAATAAAAAGCATATTCTCTGATATTAAATGTCAGAGATAACTTTCTTAATTTAGCGTAGAAAGTTTTTTATCACCTTGACAGCGAAAAACTCTTAATATTTACTGATTTGAAATTTAAATTTCTTTGTACATTGTTAGAATTTTCATTCTGAAATTACGATAGCAATTTGTCCATCCGATTAAACATAAAGCTTATGGTTAGGAACAGTTTTTTGACTTTACGGTATTTTGACCGTTTAAAACTGGTTAGTGCAGTTAAAAATCTGTGAATACAAAAATGCACGGTAGTTTTACAACTAGCATAGTTTCTCAACGATAAAAATGAAAGTTAAACGGACATCGGAGCTGTGCTGACGTTGTGCCATTTATGCGTCAAAGATGGTTTCGTATTCCTATAGTCTAAGGCAGTGTTTCCCAAAGTGTGATACGCGTACCCACAGGGTTACTTGAACCTTTTGGAGGGGGTACGCGTTCTTATGTTAAATATCTTGCAACAAACGAAATTTAAAAATTTTATATTTAAAAACAAAGTTATAAATGAAAATTTACTATTACTCATTTTCTATTGGATATTTTTAGCAGAGTTAAGAGTTAATAGTGATGTCAACAGTCAGTTGTGCTTTTTAATTGTTGTACAATTTTTTTGTAGTAAAAAATCCATTCATTTTTTTATTAGTGCTGCACAGCGTTACGAAACATTTAGATGGGGTACACAAAAGTCGTGAGTTAGGGAAACACTGGTCTAAGGTTTCATATTAAAGAGTGCAGGCTACTATAAACTTGTCATGTAGTGAAGAAATGAAAGAAACGTTGTGGCATCAACGCTGGGACTTGAACTCCTGTTCAGTCAGTCGATTGACCACTTTGGCCTCTCAGCTACAGTATTTACCCAGCTGCACGGATAAAAATGGCTTCATAAGATAGGCCTAGTGGTCATGGATAAAATTCTATTTATTTAACAATTTTACGTTAGAGCAGTTTTTTTATAGTTAACAGTTTGAATACCATTTTTAAGGTTGTTTGACTGTTATGGTTGAATATGGTTAAACAATAATTAAATATAAAACTATTTAACCTCTTTCTAACAGTGTAGTTCGTTTTCTATTTTAGGAAAAATTAGTGTAAGATGTATACAATTATTTTAATTTATCGAAAAGCTTTTTATTTAGTTATTTATTTATTATACCTTGTTGGCGCAGATAGAATTCTGGTTGTTAAACCGTATTAGGTAAAAACACTCAATAAACGTTTTTTTCTCACATTTCACAGTTTGAATGGTTATTTTACTGTTTTTGTTGAACTTTTTTATGGTTATTTGACTGTTTTTGTTGAATTTGATAGACAATTATATAAATTGCAGTAACAATTAAATGAAACATAATTTGTTGTTTTTGTTGAACTTTTTTATGGTTATCTGACTGTTTTTGTTGAATTTGATAGACAATTATATAAATTGCAATAACAATTAAATGAAACATAATTTGTTGTTTTTGTTGAACTTTTTTATGGTTATCTGACTGTTTTTGTTGAATTTGATAGACAATTATATAAATTGCAATAACAATTAAATGAAACATAACTTTTAATAAATAACAATTAAATAATAAAATAACAATTAAATAAAATGCTACTTGACCATTTTTACCGAGGCATTTCTATCAGCGTAATAACATGAAAAGCCCATGGATTATGAGCATAGACTAACCAATATTGCTTTAGACTCGGATGGCAAAAACCAATCTTTACAAAACTTTAATACATTTTGGACCTAAAATAAATTTATAGAGATTCTCAGGTTTTTATGGAACAAAATTGAGATTCAAATTTGCATATTTATTAGAATTGTAAACGTGAAAACATAGAAAAATCATGAAAGGACAAGCTTTCCAACCCCATAAATCTATTGCAGTATTCTATTGATAGACAATAGAATTTTTCTTTATTCTATTTCTATACTTTCAAAGAAGTATTCTTTTGGGATTAAAAGGAAAGGGTATCTTTAACAATCAGTTTCTTCTGTTGCTAAAAAGAAAGAAAGAAAGAAAGTATATGGTTTTTCATTGGAGTCGTACTTCAACGAAAGTAAAGTTTCCGAAAGCACCATGGGATATTTCATTTTGTAAAATTTTTATCTCAAAACTTTCTTTTTAATTTAAAACTAATGCTAAACACGTTTATGTTATGCTTGATATTTCTGAGCAAAAACGAAATTAAAAAAAAAAATAAATAACAAATATGACATCAAAAATCTGTGTTATAACTTTAGCGATTATATTATTGATTATATTATTGATTTGCTATTTTTTGATTAGCTATTTATTGATTTGCTTATTTACGGATTAACATATTAATTGATTCACTTATTAACGGAAGAATACAAAATCTAGATTCGAACCAAGTTCAAAGGATTTCGAACAACCAATCACAGTTCTAAAAAAAAATAATAAATCAAAATATGGTTGTTAGAGATCTTTATAATACGAAATTTATAATTTTAATGTAAGTTCTGATGATTTAAAATAATTAAGTGAATACAATTTGTAGAATTAAGAATTCATCATCAATACAACACTAACAGAGTTAATAATGTCACCATAGTAGTTTATAGGTTTAACATCTTCTTATAGTTTTATACCACACTTTGAAAAAAGTACTGTCTAAACTAACAGAATATGGTAAAATTTACCGTGTTTATGGCTCGATTGAAACATGAAACAACCTGGTAATTTCTACCGAATTGGTTTGGTAAAGATTTTTCTGAAATTAACGATAAAGTATGGTTTAATAACGTGTGATAAAATTTGGTAAATATGGTAAAATGTGTTGATTTATCATGATAATTTAAAGAATAGCATAAAAACCATTCATTCGGCTAAATTTACTTTTCAGTTTTGTTTTTTTTACTAAACGTGTTGATAATATGAACTATAATTTTGAAAACAGGAAGTTCCTATAAACCGTTGCCATATGAACAAAAAAATTATTAAATGAATGGTAGATTTCAGTTTTTAATATCAGAATTGTGTTTTTTTTTCATTACACTTTTAAAACTTTTTTACTATTGCAGAACACTTAGGCAATCTTTTATTATCCAAAAAAACGAAAATTTCTGTTTTCTGATGCGAATGCTGTTTAGTGCATTTTTCAGATGAACTAAAAAATACAAGAGAAAAAAAAACACTTAAACGTTTTAAGTTTGTTCTATTTAAATAAACTTTTCACGTTCTATAAACGCCTCAAGTGCCATTAATAAACTTTCGTCACTTTTGGCGAAAAGTATAAAGCAGTTTAAATAATAAAACTGAAGTGTAATTTTAAAACTAAAAATTATTCTAATCTTCACGCTTCAGCCTTGTTGGTGTACATTTAAAATTACAACGAATTCTGTAACTCAAAACATTTATTTGTCAAAGATTCTTCTGCATTATTTATAAAATCTCGTATTTTTATACAAACAGCAACCACCATTATTAATCTTTTCTCTTTTTCTTTAAACGCAAACGAAAACGAGGGGAAACTTTACTTTTTATCAATTCAGTATTTCTGAAAGATATAAAAGTTTATATTTGGGGGAAATTATCATTTCTTCAAAAACTCTTCTAACTTCAGAAGATTTCTAACATGGAAATCACCCTCTTTCTTCACATTCTAACGTTCGAAATTGCCGCTAGAAAATAAGTCGTTAGGACTCTATTTGAATATTTTAGGGGCCTCCTTATGCTGCATCAGTAATAACAATCTGTTAAAGAACAAAATAAACGTAAAGGAGCAGATACAGTTCTTCTTCTAAAGAAAAAGATAAACACCTCAGAATAAAATAAAAGACAAGCAGCAGGCCTAACCCAACGTCAGTAAGGCTGTTTTTCTTTTCAATACATTTGCGTGCAATATTTATATGCATGTATTTTCTTCTTTTTTTCACGAAAATGGCAAAAAATTTGTTCTTTTTTAGAATTCCGCCCCTCCCTCCAGGAGAAAATGGGATCTGGAATTTATTCTGCTCGGGTATCAGTATCAACAGCAAGAAAAAAAAAAGATAGCCATTTAGATAACAAGTCGTATCATTTGAGATAGGAAAAAAGTGCAAAAAGGGGAAAAAGAGTTTTATTTTTGTATTTTAGAATCAGTGACTTAAAAAATGGAATGTTTTTGAATTTCGAAAACTGCGTCTCTTTTTATGTACGGTAAATTTACGTGATAGGCTGAGAATATTCGAAAATATAAGCTTTGTTTTGTTTATAGTCGCAATAAAATCTTTAACTATAATTCAACTGTTGGTCATAAATATTGTGAGAATTCCTTGAAAACACTCGAGTCTTTAAAGAGTTAAATTTGGAATGAAAAAAATGTGAAGTATTATTTATATTTTTATGCAAACTCTGGTAATTTGTATTTGTCTTTCATTGGTTGATTTGATTTTTCTTCATCATTATAATTTCCATTATCTATTTTTTTTATTTTCAAGAATTCATTATGTAAGATAAAGATAACTAAACAATTTCAAAATATAAGTTTCGTTTTGCTATTGTCGCAATAAAATCTATAACTATAATTCAACTTTTGGTCATAAATATTGCGAGAATTCCTTAAAAACATTTAAGTCTTTAAAGAGTTTAATTTGGAACGAAAAAAAATGCGAAGTACTATTTATATTTTTATATAAATTCTGGTAATTCGGATTTGTCTTTTATTAGTTGATTTGATTTTTCTTCACCATTATAATTTCCATTACGTATTTTTTTTATTCTGAAGAATCTATTATGTAAGATAGATTAAGATAATTATAGTTGTTCAACAGTTTGAAATGTTTTGTTTATAGTCGCAATAAAATATTCGATTATAATTCAACTATTGGTCATAAATATTTTGAGAATTTCTTGAAAACACACAAATATTTAAAGAGTTCAGTTTGGAATGAAAACAAATTGAAGTACAGTGCACAAAATTTAAAAAAAACACCGACCATCCTTAATACCTTTTGATCTAATGCTCGGATTTTTGTGTTCAAGGACTCATTCTTAATAGTTCGAAGGTGTAACCTCAAATATATTAATTAATTAGTGCAGGCGATATTTCAAATTGAAAAATTTGACACAAAAACGTACTTTCTCTGAATAAACATAACTTTTTTTCGATGGATTCGGATTACCCGATCTACTAAATATAGGGATTAGCCGCAATCTGGGAAATATGGTCCCAATAATATGGTCAGGAGAGCGATTCAAAGTTTGGACCTCCTAGTATTAATTTTGTTTATTGCGTATTTCACCATATCTCGAGAACTTTTTAAGCGAATTGAAAAATCTTTGTTCACAATTACAAATTTCGTTTCTTCAAACATAATTCCATGCAAAAATAAATTGTAGTAAATATTTACTATTTTTTTATTATTTTATTTCGTAATAATCAAAAAATGTTTGAATTGTAAGGGATACAATTTTATACAACATTTTAAAGTATCTAATTTTTACAAGGCATAATACGAAATTTGAGCGAAATTGGTTGAGTTTACCAGAAATGTCCTCACTGTACGGTACTTTACCAGAATTTTTTTCTCCGTGTAGCTATGCACCCCCTTTTTTCAAGGGTTTATTTTTTAACAGTCTAGATAGGAATGCTATGTAATTTGGACTCAGGTCAGATGACGCAAACAGAGCCGATCTTCAACCCTTTTCTCCGAATTTCCACGCAACAGTCATCAAGAGTTAAAGTACGACTTGCTGCATATACTCGCCAGTTGTTATTCTTGCACCAGGATTTAACCTATGACCTCCAGATCATCACTAGAAAAGTGATCAGTGCCTTTACCGATTGCGCATCCGAAATGCTTTCTGGATACCTCGATTACAGCACGACTTTACATTCACTTTAAATGCCTTCTCCTTGACATAATGAGCGAAATATAACCCAGTTATGCCCTATTTACGGCGTATGTTTCTTACCTTAATGAGGCTTGCGCTGCAATTGCTATTGTGTTTTTGACGCTATCACGCGTTTTTTTGTTTTGTAGATCATTCAGCCAAGGCTTCCGTTTGAAGGAGAAGAAAAAATAGTTTCAAATTAGGACAATAGAAGAAGCTGTTCTGCTAAAACCATATGCAAATGGTGTACACAGGAAACTATAAGTATATTTTTGAATTAAAATGTAAACAAATAGAGCATCCAAGTGTACATATAAATAAAAAATATTTATATTCTTTTATTTCCGAACTTTATTACCATGCCATCTAATTAATTTAATTTCAATTTTTTCTTCCAACGAACACCTTGACCATATGATCTACGTTTGTAGTCAATGTTTATATAGGACTCGTTCAATCGAACTGGAGTAATGAGGCTCTGATTATCATTAGTTTAATTTTAAACTATCTGTATATTAAACTAAAAAAAAACATTTTTTTTTAGGAAAACTGTTCTATATTTGGTGCATTTTTATAGTTAGTTGATTTTCTGTTTTAAGCATTTATGTTTAAAGTAAATATGCTATAACTAGACACTTCTTAAATTTCTATTTTTTTTCCAACGAATACCTTGATAATATGATCTACATTAGTAGTCAATGTTTCAGTAGGACTCCTTCAATCAAACCAGAGTAATGAGACTCTGATTATCGGTAGTTTAATTTTAAAATATCTGCATATTAAACTAAAAAAAAACATTTTTTTTCTAAAGAAAACCGTTCGATATTTGGTGTATTCTTGTAGTTAGTTGATTTTCTGTTTTAAATTTGTAGGCTTAAAGTAAATATGTTATAACTAGACACTTTTTTCAGTTTTAAATTTATGTCCCACACTATTTAAGTAATCTATAAATGGAAAACTAATTTAATTTCATAAAAAAAAATCACGAATACCAGTTCTGAATCAGGTAACTTATTATTCACAAGAAATGAAAAGCTGAAACAAAACATTTCTTCTACACTTAATAAATAGTGCATACTTTATAGCAACAGTTAGAATAAAATGACATTACATAAATTAATTTCAGAAGGGAACAAAATATGCTGCTATGTTTTATTCAAGGAAAGTTAAGTAATATTTCTAATTTCAACTTTTTATATTTATTTTAATATTAATATTTCTATGTAACGTACACTTCTGTAAAACTAAAATATTAAAATATATTGGATTTAGCTTTACTTAATTAAAATGTTATTATTTATACCATGTCATGAAACGAAAAGAGAATTGCACTAAGTAGTACAAGAACGTAGAAAATTAAAATTTTCATCAATACTGAACTTCTTTAAGAGCTTTTTAAACAATATGTAAGTAAAAAAAAAACAATGCTTTTTATTATTATTAAAATTTTGGTGTGTAATTAATCTTTCTGCATTGTGAAATTTAAGTATGTAATTTATCTTTCCGCATTCCAAATGATTTCATGACACTTTTTTTCTACTTTTAAAGTGTTTATTACAGTAAGTTAAACTATATTGAATGTTTTTTTTTTATACTAAAACACAAAAATTTCTTTTCTTAAAATATAAATAAACGAAAAGTACGAAAGTTTCTTTCCTTTTTTCTTGAACTTTATTTAGTAAGTACTTTTATTATAGGCATATAGTGAGAAAATAGATAAGTTAAGTTTAATTGCGGCAAATACTTTTTTCCTGCGATATTTTTCTTTACTATTATGAACTGCAAAATTATTCACTTACTTTAATGTTTCATTGGAACAATTGCATTTCAGAGCACTCCCTATGCACTACAAGTGAAATCTGTAAAAAGACAAAAGAATCTATTTTAGAAGGGAAAAAAGCATCTGCAATAGTTAAAAAAAATGAAGAAATAGAAACGAAATGGCGTCTAGGTGTCTCTTAGTTTTAAATCTCATTTTTCTCCAACAAACAAAAAGAAAAATGAAGTACGCTTTTAAACAAAGTATAAAAAGTAAGCAAAAATGTACTCATATACCGCTTATACCATGGAGTATAGCATCCATTCTGAGATTGTTGTTTAGAGACAGAAAATATGAAACTAAAGAGCAGTTAGTCACCAGATAAATTTCGATCCTCAACATGCTATATTTTAGCAAGATAAGTAATTGCTTTTCTCCATGCATTAAAAAATCGTAAGAGCCTCCGCTGCTGTTTTGGGTGTTCAACTTAACGTTATATTTCGTTTTTCTGAGCAATAACTATGAAACTTAAAAACTTTAAATTTCGAAAGTACGTAGAAAAAAGTACAGGGAGAACGATAGAATAAAGACACTTAACATTCGATAACTAGCTCGAGAATTATGAACTGTAACTGATAAACTTGTAAAAAAAAAAAAAAAAAAATACCCTGTTGGCGGCTTAGTGACATGCTACTAAAGAGTCGAAATCCGACGTGCTGGTAAGGTCCTCTTTTTTACATAAACTTAAGTTTTTTTTCCTTCAAAATTCGAATTTGTTTGAAAGTTATTGCAACTAAGCGCTTTTTTTGCGATTTTTCTTTTTTAAATAATGAGCATTTATCCAATATTGTGGAAAAAATGTATCTCTCTCGAGACCTTTGATTGAAAAGTTCGCGCCAGTTTTGATGTTAACCAATTCGTATTTAAACCTGCAGTCTTCTCCATATAGAAAAAACGATTTTTCCATGTTATTAGATGGGGAAACAGTGTATTGCGGTGAAACATTCTCCCGTTTTCTAAACAGCCAGTGCGTTTAAAGCAACAAAATAAATTCAAATATCAAAAAATAAAATAAAAGAGTGTTAGATTAGATAAAGGGGATCGTGAATGGATTTTCTCAGTGGTATAAAAAAAGTAATTAAATATTCATAATTTTCTACTCATTGTGCGATAAATGTATAATACTCAAATATATTTAAAGCAAGAATCTCTTAAGAAGTTATGCAAGGACGTGTCACGTAAAGAAGATTTCCGAGTGCTAAAGTGAAAGTTATTAGCATTCATTAAACAAAACTTGCAGAGGGAAATTATCAAGATCGATTAACAGTTTACTCGGTACATGTTTTTATGGGTCTATTCAACTGCCCGGTATTCCCTAATTTGATATTGTTAAAAGTTAAGTACCACTTCCTGATATTCCTTTCACTGATGTTTTTTAAGGTTAAGTGACATTATCCTGTATGCACTTGCAAGTAAGTATTCTTGATGTTTTTCCCATTATACCCTAATCGGGTACATAGGTATAAGAATAACTTCAGATCGATTAATATTATTATTTGTAATGAAATAAGTTCGTAAGAGGGAAATTCGATTTTCAAAAAATATTTATTTAGTATGGAAAATTCTATTTTTTTCTTCAGAATATTTTTTTTTAAATAAAAGAATGCTCGCTTATATGCCAATTAACCCCTTAACGATCGGTTAATTTTCAAGAAAACGGTCATAAAAGTGCGTATTTTTTTTGACTTTAGTATTTGTATTACGAATTTGATTAGTGCTGATATCTAGTTTAAAATAAACTAACTATCTGCAATTACCTTAAAAATATCCTGGTACTGCCATCTGGTGTGTAAAATGAGAAATAAAATCTTTTCCGGGCAAAAGAAATGAATTAGTTTTATTCTTATTGGCGCGCTACTGCTGAACACTCCACCCCGTCACTATCACCGGAGCGAGAAATGGAGGGCGAAACCTCACCCCGTCATTTTCACGGGAGCGAGAAGGAAGGGGTTAAGGAAATTTCAAGGAATCCCCACCTGAAACGGGACAAATCAACTTTATTCCTTCACCGTGTAAACAGGGAAAATTTTTCATCCTCCAATTGGAACTCCTCAAACAGTAATATAACTTTAATTTTGGCTTTTTTTTTGTATTTTCAAACTTCATGTATACTACTAGACAACGTTTAATTCTTCGCTTCGAGGAGTACCTCTCAGTCACAACCACCAACTATTAAACAGTCACAACTTTAAATGTCAAAATTTTTACTTCCTATTGAACGGCGACCACTTTCGTGGCTTCCGTTGGTATTGGATGATTAGTGTGTAAAAGATAAGTTTTGTCTAAACACTTCAAAAGTGTCTTACGTTCGTTTTCTTAACCGTTGAAAGAATTTCCAATCCAAGTGGTGATTTTTCGTCCAAAATATCTTTGAAATTGGCCGATTATTGGAATAGAGGTTACTGTACTGGACAACGAGGTCAGTAGTAGTGGTTTCGAATCCCACCGTTGGCATGGATGTAACTTTCTCTCTCTCTCTCTCTGTGTTCTATTCATATTATATATTTTTTAACCGTCGTTGAACAATCTTCGTTGATTCAATTTTGGATTTACGACTACTAATGTTTAACTCCGTTGCCTTATAATTTTGAACCAAGCCAGAAGACAGGGAACATTGAGGACTTTGCGACTTGACAGATTTTACGTGCATCAGTCACCATTTACTGCACGGGGAGTCTTCGGCCGGTGGGGATCGAACCCACGACCTTTAGAACACGGGCCCAGTGCCCTACCAACCAGGCTGTCCCGGCCCTTTCTTTGTGCTCTATGTCCTTTCTTCTGTATGATTGTGTGGATGTAACCCACCCTATAAACGGATTTGGGGTTGTGTGACATGAGCGACGCTACTCCGCCACCGTGGCACAGTCACAAGTGCCCACTGGGTAATAATAAGAGAGTAGTAATTCTGGCACTTCTGAGGTCAATGGGGCATAGACAAAAGCGCCCGCCATTTAGAAAAAAAATTCTTTGAAATTATAAAATAAGAGGTAAGTATTATAATACGTGTAATTTTCTTTTCAAACTTAATCATTCATTTTAATTTTAAGTATTAAAAGAATAATATACACTAAATGATGTATTTTTTTCTTGACATGTAATTCATACATTTTCACTTTTAAGTTTAAAGGAATAATGAATACGACATTACGTAATTTTTTCCTAAAATATAATCTTTCATTTTCATCATTTCAGAAATAAAAAGAATAATACACTCTCTATTAGATAATTTCTTTCTAACATCCATTCATTAATTTTCATTTTGAAAATAAAAAGAATAATTTTTTTCTATGTATTCCTTTATTTTCACTTTATAGGTGAAATAATGGATACAATATTGAATAAATTTTCTTCCATCCTTCACTTTCTTGTCAACAATAAGATGAAGAGTGAACATTTTATTCCATTACGTAGTTTATCTTCTTAATAAGCAATCATTCTTTTTCATTTTAAAAATTGCATGCCTGAATTAAATTAAACTAGATTAAATTAAAATCAGAATTTTTTAAAACATGAAAAAAATCTTTACACTGAGCAGATTTAGAACTAAACTTATTTAATATTTAACTCAGCAAAATACTATGTTAGGGGTAATCATGATAAAAATGCAAATAAATTTTATGAAATTATACTGTAAAATAATCTTCTAATAACATTATCTCTTTGTAAAAAAAGCAATTCATTATTTTTATAAATTCATAATTTTTAATATATTTTTGCCTGCCAGCAACACAACTAAAACATTTACACATTGTAATAATGTGAATGAGCATGAAATAATAAAAAACGTCGCGTTTTCCGTGAGCCAGTTCGTTTTTTGCAGCGCATAATTTGCATTATAAAATCTATTTTCCTGCTTATAATCACAAAGGAAAAATAATTTTCTTGCTCTCACAGTTCTGACATAAAAATGATTAAATTCATAAAAATTATTAAATTTATGACGTTTATAATTTAAAGTAGCTTATTCTGAAATAAGTTTTCATGATTGTGATTCATTTTATGCTGCATCATTAAATTATAATGTATCTTATTATTGCAAAAATTGTAATTATGAAATAAAGAATAGAAATGTTTTTTAATGTAAAAGTTAAACAATACATTTTCTAGACTTACGCAAAATTAGGAAGAACAGTTGATTAGAAAATTATCTCTTTAAATATTTATTAAAAATAGTTAGAGGAAATTAAATATAAAAACGCTTTTCGAATGCAATATTCGAAAGAGGGACATAATATTAAATTTAAAAATAATTATTTTTTGAAATAGATGTATGTACAGTAAATATTATATTTTAATTTAAAATATTCAAATAATATGATTTAAAAGTATATTTTTATAATATATATCATTCATGTAAAAAGGAAATGAAAAAAAAAAGGTACGTAATTATATTTACTTAGAATGATTTAACTTCAAAAATAAATAGATGATATATGTTTATTTTAGTAATTAAATTTATTATTATGCGAGAAAAATAATTGAATTTCCAATAACTTTAAGGAATAAATTTTATCATAAAGTTAAACTAGGCACATTATGAATAAAAGAGTACATCAAGCGAAAATGAATAGGGAGCAAGTATGTACAATTTTTGATTTTTTTAAAAGTATATTAATTTATATTCACTGTTAGAATTTTCATTCTACAATTACGGCTAAATACCTGCCAAGAGTCTGTTTATCCGTAAAAATTACAGATAGGAACATTTTTTAACATGTATGGTTTTGAAACTATTAACAATTAGCATTGTTTGTATGAATTTTTACTGGATATTGGAGTTGTATGTGGGGTTTTTCGTTAGGCAATGGACATTGGAGTTAGGTTAAAGTTGAGTCGTGTTTTGTCAGATGACTAATATAATACTTCTTAATTGGATTATCTGGTGGTGCCATCTTTCGTGAGAAATGGAAAGTATTATAGTTTTTCTATTGTAAGCAGCTCTCAGATGCTGCGATCCATTCGTAAATGATAATTTCGTATTTCAATAGTCCAGTGTCACAAATTCGGTAGTACAGGACACTGAAAACTTTTCACGTGTTGAAGGAAGGGAAGAAACAATGTGGTGTCAAAGCTGGGATTCGGCGCGGTGGTTTGTTAGTTTGACATATTATCCCTCTCATTTACAAGTTCTATACAGTTGCAAAAAGCTAAAAGGCTTCATACGGAGGGACCGAGTTGGCGTGGAAAAAATATCTGGTTGTTTAATTTTATGAGATGAAAAAAGTCAATAAATGATTTTCTCACAGTTAACAGTTCGATTGTCATTTTTTTTAAACGGTTAATTCATTGTTTTGGCTGAATATGGTAAAATAACAATTTTTTTATTTTAATTTTGAGAAAATTCTAACAGTGTTTTGAACAGATTTTTTTTTAAAATCAAAATTCTAATGCTTTTTTTTCTTTCAATTTGAATGATAAACTTACTTGAATGCATCCTTTTTTAATAATCTTTTTTTATTAAAAAAAAGAAAGAAAAAAAAAGAAATTTTTTTGTTGTTAATACTGTCATTATATGACAGAGCTACTGTGCACATGCAACGGACTTATAAAATGAAATAAAATTCAAATGTAATTTACTTTAGTCTAAAAATACTTACTAAGGAAATAATCTTATCAATCTTTACTTTAATTAATTTACACATAATAGGCACAATAAATCAGCCGGCCATTAATGGCTGACGGGACGCGTGGAAATCAGGTTCTCTGGAGAGAAGTGCATAATCACTTTTTATAAGTATAAAAACTAAGATATACAGTTTTTTTTAAACCTTTTTTTATAACTGATTAGTTCAGTCTTTTTACTCTGTTTAAGATTTTTTCTTCTTACGTTGGGGATTAGCCTTATGAGCCATTTCCCTTCTAGCAATCCAGTATAAAACAGCCTTTAAAAGATAGTTGTCAATAGGTAAAATGGTAATGGTCATAGAGGCACAATTTTGCTAAGTGTTTAAGACTCATCACTTCACCTGAAGAGAGCACATAGGGTAGTCAGAAGCTACCGAAACACCAATCTGGTGAAGGTGAGCCTGAAGATAGTCATGACCAGCTAACGTACGAAAGTTTGCTGTGAAAATTTGCCGGGGGTGGTCCATGGGTAAAGGATTACGAAATGAGGTTGGATCAAATCTTTCCCGTTTCATCTATATCTAGCACATTCTTAATATATTTGTCGATCGCTCTCAAAGTGGTGGAGAATATCTGGTTGTAGGCGAGAGCAAAAGTGGGTTGATGAAGTCTACAGCTGCATTTTGCCAAGCGATCGGCTCTCTCATTTTCGGAAATGTCGCAGTGGCTGGGGAGTCACTTAGCTTAAGAGCGCTGCATTAAAAGTTAGAAACTAGTGCAAATGGGATAAATGTAGTGCCCTTAGCTTGGACCACGCATTGATGACACTTTAAAATACAGAAGCCGGGATAGCCTGGTTGGTAGGTTCTTAGGCCTATGTCCAAGAGGTCGTGGGTTCCATCCCTACTGATACACGTTAAATCTGTTGAGTCACGAAGTCCTCTATGTTCCCATAAAAAATCATACCTATGATGGGGGTACTGATATAGGAATTTCCTTGTCTTCTGGATTGGTTCAAAATTACATGGTTAAGGAATTGAAAATTTGTAGTCGTAAACCCGAAATTAGGTCTGCTGTTCAACGACGGTTATAAAATAAAATAAATTAAACTTTAAAATACCGTGATGACTCAGGGGATAGAGTGTTCGCCTTCTAGTGAGGTGAATTGGGTTCGAATCCAAAAGATGGCTGGTCGATATAAATTCCGTACTCGACTTGCACCGACCTCAGTGCTGACGTAAAAGTTCCTCAGTGGTAGAGGGATTGTGGATTCGAGTCCCTTTCCCGGTAGGAGGTTTTCCCTACCGTAGGAGGTTTTCGTGGTTTTCCTCTTCATGTAAAGCAAATGCGGGTTAGTTCCATCAAAAAATCCTCAATAGAGACAAATTTCTCCCAATACTTGATTCAGGAATTCCCTTGTCTTCTGGATTGGATTCAAAATTACAGGGCTACGGAGTTGAAAATTAGTAGTCGTAAACCCGAAATTGGGTTGGCTGTTCAACGATGGTTACAAAACTCTAAAATGTCTTTTTTTTATTTAATTATTTTTTTAACAGCAATTTTCACAGATCCTAATATGACTGAAATTCTGATACTATGCATAGTGTATAGATTTCTAAAGCTCGAGCAAATGTATTTTCGATGCACATAGGAAATTTTATAAATATAGCAGTCATAGTTCTTGTTGAATTAAATGCAATTAATCCATAACTCCTAGACATTTATTTAAAAGTCTTATTTGAAGATTTTTGATCTGTTATGTCTTTACGATATTCTTAAGTTAGGTTTCAAACAATAATGTAGTTAATACGGATTTAAAGAAGCAATGCTCTGTTGCGGATTTTCCTTTTCCTTCTAAGCTTCTTTTAATAGGATTAGGAAAAGGAATTCTTATAGAAATAATCACCTGTTGCACTCGACTGAAAGATACGTGAAACTTTCTGTCTATTTCACAATTTATTACTTTAGAAAGTTCGAATCAAAGTTGTGAAAAAAAGTTATTTTACGAAAAGTTATTATATGAGATGGGTTTGTTTTTCAGCGAAAGTTATAAATGTTTGCATTAACTATTAATAGCTATTTTGTTTTGAAAAATCCGGAAATAGTTTTATAAAATGGATGGCTTAGTTTTGCAGAAATAAAACAGCTCAGATTTTTTGAATGTATTGTTACAAAAAGTTAATAACATTATTAAAATGTTTCAACTTGAAGATATGATCAATTAATAAAAATAAACACATGTCATGGACCGAAAAGTTTCTCTATGATCGATTAATATTAACAATTAAATAAAAAACTAAATCGTTTTAACGTTTCAAATATCTATCTCCAACTCTAAAAGTGAGTTTATTTGGCATATTCTTTAGATAAAAACGTATACTAGGTTAAGAATGTTAATAGCTTATATCAAGAGTAGAGGTTATAGGTAGGCACAGTGATATAAATTCAGAAAAATTGAGAATTCATATCTGAGCTTATATAAAGTAAAGAGAGTAAGATATTTCATTCAGTTTTAAACTATTTTATCTCTTATGATATTTCTTTTTAGGATGAAATTTACTTATGGCTAATATATGCCTCATTTAAAAGTTTATGAGCTCTAAGTAACACAATTTTTATGCGTAACAATGCACCATAAAAGGTGTAAAAGAATTGAAAATATCGTTAAAAAAGTGCATCTTTTAAAAATAGAAAAAAAACTATAAACATAAATTATGAAAAGAAAAATGTTTTTATGCGTTTCATAAACTAAACCACTCTTTCATTAGGTAGGATAGCGTTAAAGTGTGTGTTACTATGTTAACATCTTCTTTTACACCATATAATAAATACATTTAGAAGCTTTTCGTTTTTATTTTGATTAAGTCATCTTTTACTCTATTGAAATACTGCATATCAAATTTCACCAGGTCATTGTGGTGTTGAATAAATTTTACATCATTACATTTCATGTTTGTGATGTTTTAAAAACATATTTTGCAGTCTCAGAAATGTGGGTCCCGCAGTGGATTGATAGCTAAGTCAAGCATCACTGGCTACGGTCAGTGTGCGGGTGGATGACCACTTGGATCAGTCTGCGTAGGGACCGAGGGTGTGCGGTATTGGTCCTCGTTAAACTGCGCTACCGTAAAGTGCTCAACTTCGCGCACAGGTCGTCGGACTACCGAAGCGGGAATGCCATCCCCTCCGCAGAGGACTAAAATTGTGATGGCATGTCATCGGATCATCCTCTGGGATGTTTCCCAGACCGTCGCCAATAGCCCATTGTGCAGCTCTAGTGCGACGTAAATTAACAACAACAACAACAACAGAAATGTGGATACAGGATTTGTCATTTCCATGTCTTAAAAGCCAAGGATATTACAATTAAACAAATAATTTTTGTTCAACCGTAATATAATTATATAATTTTATTTTTCTATGATCAGAGCTTTTATGATTCGCAAAAATTGAAAAGTAGTACCAATTTAACTATTGATAAGTTGTAGTTTTTCGGTTATTAACTTCAAATGCTTGCGTGAAAAGACTTGAGATTATCTTTCAAGTTTATAATATGTACCGGGAGTTATGAAATATTGCGTTGATTTTTTAGGAATAGTAGGAATTTTGGAGATAAATATTATTATGTAAGCCAGAAATCTTAATGTCACGTTATGGGATATTCGCTATCAGTTTACATCAACAAAAACTAATAAATAAATAAAAAAAATAATTATATAATTTACGTTGCATAAATGTTACAATGGGGTACTTGCACTTTAAGAAGAAGAAGATCACGAATACTCTCAAATGTAACCTATGATGCCAGAGCCAGCCGATTGCTTAGAAACAAAATGGTTCGTTAAAGTTGAGCAAAGTTTCTAAACATAAGTTAGAATGCTAATTAACGTAAAGTTTATTAAATACAGCACCGTATCGAAACTTATGAATTAAATTTCCTTCACGTCTAAGTTTTTTACTTAACTTAAATTAATAATTTGTTTATATATTTTATTATAACCGTGATATATTTCTATTTTGTGTACTTGGCAACTTAGTTGTATAATTAGTTTGTTCATGTTCTACGTGGCTCCGTGCCTGTCTTTGTCTTAAGTACGAAATATATTGCACGTTGAATATTTGTGAAAGAATCATTGTGAAAGAATATAGAATGTATCCTTTAAGAGAATTGATACTTGATTTACGGGCTTGATTTACTCGAAATGGAATGGAAACAACTGTTGCCAACGTAAACAAATACCATGTCTTAACAAACATTCTGGATCGAGAAACCCACACTACGTCAGTTGTAGGTATCCTATTGTTTTTATTCATGAAATATTTTTCGATATAACTTTTAAACATGAATGTATCATTTTTGGTAGCAATGATGTAAGTTATAAAATGTTCATTAAAGTTTTAATCATTATAAAATTACTGCAAAATTCTTTATTATCGGCATGACATATGATATTATAGCCATAGTAATTTAAATCAAATTATGATGGTATAAATTGCATTTAAAAAACTATGTTAACAAGAAGACAGTTTGAAGCATTTATCTATAACACTGAATATATATATAAGTTATAAAATGTTCATTAAAAGCAAAATTCTTTATTACCGACATGACTTATGATATTATAGCCATAGTATTTTAAATCAAATTATGATGGTATAAATTGCATTTAAAAAAAAAACTGAGTTAACAAGCATTTATCTATAACACTGAATATTTATATATAAGTTATAAAATGATGTATATATAAGTTATAAAATGTTCATTAAAATTTTAATCATTATAAAATTACAACAAAATTCTTTATTACCGACATGACTTATGATATTATAGCCGTAGTATTTTAAATCAAATTATGATGGTATAAATTGCATTTAAAAAAACTGTGTTAACTAAAAGACAGTTTGAAGCATATATCTATAACACTGACAGTGTGCAGATCAACTGTCTCACTTAACGATTCTGGCATTGATAAGAAGTTCTTAAGAAAAAGATTTCCCTTTCAGTCGTATATAAGGAATAAAATAAAGAGTCCATCTGGTAAAAGAGTAAACTGAATGTCACTCTCACGAGAAGACAGTCAAAATCTTTATAATCTCCTCTAAGCTAGACGTGCCTATTTTGCTTTCATCTTCGACAGTGATTGGATTTATGGCGAAAAATAAACCTCTTTTCTTTGGCATTTCGTGAATTGATTTTGAACAGATTCCTCTTTATTTTTCTTCAAGCGATTCGTCTGTTTAGATTTACTCTATTTTATTATATTCATAGGTGTGCAATGCTAAAAAGTACATTAAAAACTAAATAAAAAAGTTTACATTAAATTAAAATAATTGTATAAATCTGTCACTAAATTTTACTGAAATAGAAAACTAAGTTATATTAAATAGTTTTATATTTAATTATTGTTTAATCATATTTAACCACAACAGTCAAACAACCTTAAAAATGGTATTCAAACTGTTAACTATGAAAAAACCTGTTTTAACGTAAAATGGTTAAATAAATAGAATTTTATCTTAGACCACTAGGCCTATCTTATGAGGCTATTTAGTTTCTTACAGCTGGGTACATACTGAAGAGCAAAGGGCTAATCTGTCAATCTCATATCCTGCTTATCGGGAATTTGAATCCTAGCTTTGATATCACAATATTTCTTTAATTTCCTCAGTGTTCAGAGTCCAACACTCTCAAATCGGTGACACTTTTGAAGTAGAATACGAAATCATTCAATCATACGAATATTCAATCTTATTCCTAAATAGCAGATCCACAGAGCTGCTTTCTATGCGTGAACTGCTTTCCATGCAAAGCTGCTTTGTATGCTTCTACAGAAACAGACTAGCACTTCCTATTTCTTGCAGTAGATGGCACCACCAGATAAACTAATTAAGCCGCACTCCACATTTCATTTAAAAAAAAGCACAACTCAACTACAGTTTAAAATCAATGTCTATTCCCTAACATAAAGCCTAACATTACCTAAATCCAATCATTACCTAAATCCAATGTCCAATTAAATTTCATTCAAACGGTTTTGAAACAGTGCTAATTGTAAATGGTTACAAAACCATATAGTTTCGCATTCACATTTCTTTAATCGTACTTGTTGTAAGCGGTTTCAAAGTCATAAAGGAAAAGAAATGCTCATAATCATAAACTTTATAGTTTATTAGATCGGCGGACTGCTACCGATAATTTTAACATAATCTTAGAATTGAAATTTCCAAAGTGTGTCATAACAAGCTTATTTCTTATTTATTAATTTTTTTAAATCATCGCTTAGGAAATTCCTATCAAATATCTCAGGAACATACAGGATGACATCAACAAAAGCTCTCCAAGTTATATTGATTTGGTAGCGGTATACAAACACTTTTTGCTCTGATAACAGTTTGTAATTCTTTCACATTTCGAAAAGTGGCTCATGGGACAGCTGCATGGTGTAAATGTCTTATAAAAAAAATGTGTGGTAGGATTAAGAAAATTAGGAAAAATTAGGAAAATTAGGAAAGAAAATTAGTAGGAGAAAATTTCTACTAAATATCTCTGGAGCACACAGGCCGATATCAACAATAACTCGCCAAGTTATATTAATTTGGCCCTAAATATTCTAATAATAGTTTATAATTCTTTCACAGTCCAAAAAATGGCTCATGAAACAGTTGTATGGCGTAAATGTCTTACAAAAAAAAACTGTGTGGTAATATTAATACATCACACCGAAAAATTTCTAATACTAAACTATGACTTCCAAACCCTAATCTTGCAAAAAACTCTTATTGAAAGAAAAAGGATATTTTCTGCTCTCAAATGTTTAGCAATTAAAGTATAGTGCAGAGCCTCGATATCATAATCAATCGTGCGCTAGTGAACTTGTTACGCTTTTAAGGTTACATATTTGTATTGTAACAATTATGTAAATAATTAACTTGCATAAACATTTCCTACGTAAACTTATAATATTTACCTAGAGAACATTTGTCATGCTAGTATGTTGCTATTATATATAAATCGCAGCTTCGAATCTACTCTATTATATTATCATGTATTCTTGTTGTTTATTGTATCATTATTTAATGTATTGATATTGTTTTAGGTATTATTTTTAGATGTAATTTTATGTGTTAATGTTTTTAAAGTACTGTCATACACTGCCTTATAATATTAATACCCATCAATTCTTAATATTCAACGAAAGCCAAAAACACTTTTGTATTATTTGCGTTAATAACTTAATTGTGTAAATATAAAACTTACAAACACGTATTTTACTATGCAATTACGACTTCTACAGCGAAACATTTTTTTTTAACATTGTATTTAAATATGTTACTATCATGAGTGAGATCAGGGTTTAATGTGATTCATAATATCAAATCAATCACTGTTATGTATTTCTTTTAACATTTCATGTCTTCATGTTGTATATAGGATTTCCGCATGATGACTTAAAAAATTTACTTCCATGAATGAGTTTTGGAAATAAGATCCAGGCATTTTTCAGTGAGGCAATATTTTTTTAATATTCATGTTATATATAGAATTGCCCCTTCCCTACAATAAAAGTTTTGACCACGGCTGTTAACTAGTAGGAAACGTTACGGTGGCGCAGTCGCATAAGGCGACTCACACCGTTGGCTAGAGAGATGGAGGTAGTGAGTTCGATCCTGGCAGCCGACAAAGCAACCAGAGCAGCAATGGACACAATAAATCTGTGCATGTTGAAAGTCCTCTCCTCAGTAGGGGGAGATTGTAGTGAGAGGTACCAGCTGAGGTGTTTTTCACGTCGTCCGACCGGGAGAAAAATTACCTGACTTTCCTACCAAAAAGATAGAGCACGTTAAAGAAAGTTAGATAGAGTCCGTTAAAAAATAAAGCCCTAAAATTGGGGCTAGGTACTTGGACATGGTTGAACCATGATGTTAATTGGAAGAATTCAAACGGATCAAGTACAGGTTATTATTATTATTATTTTACAATAAATGTGCTTCAATTTTTCAACAATGCTTTATGATTTTGGAAACCACAGAAAATAATTTTACTACATCGGTAAAAATTTCTGATATTGTTTCTGTTTTTCGTGAAAATGGTGGCGAGCAAAAATTTCAGACTGGCCATGATTGATATTCCACGTCGTGATTCACAGTTTCTCGTCACCTCTACTCATCAATTTTCTTTTAATTATTAGTCTATTTTCAACATCACATAATAATTTAAACATTATTTCACTATATAAAGTCTTTATTATCGATGAAGTGAAACTAGAAAAATAAGTTGGACAAGTTTTTATTTCATCATTTCTGAAAGAGCTAAACAAAGGGTAAATAATCAAACAAATATTTGTATTTGAGGTTAAATAACTGATTTTTATAAAACAATATTTCATTTACATTTTTATGATTAATTTTAATTATAAACTGCATATATCATTAATTTTGAGAGAATTCAATTAATTTTTATAGTATTATTTTGCGAATTTTGGTTTACAAAAATATTTTCTTAAATCCTTGACTTTTTATCGTTTTAAAAACCTTTTTTAACTTCAAATTAAATTTCGATTTTCCTTGTTATCTTTTAGATGTGTTATATTAATTATTTCAACCAATTGAAAATTTCTTACGAGTTAGAATCAACTACAAAATAATTTCTGATCTTACATTTTGCAAAATAATTTCCAAATATTATTTTACCATTTAAAAGATGCATAAAATAATCGATCGCATTTCGTTGTTAAATATTTTATATTAAGTTTCAAATTAGTACTCCCCCAAAAGTTCATCATTATGCCGAGAATTTTCAAAATAAAATTTAATTATTTCGCTTATTTGAATACTTGTTAGCCATTTATTCAAAAATCATAATTGAGAATAAAACTTACTTTTAAGAAAATGAATATCAGCTCTTTAAGTTTGAAATATGTATTCAATTACTTTTGTGTAAAGGGAAAAATATTTTCTTAACTAAAAAAGGGAAAATTAGATTAAATTTCGGAAATAATGACTTTTCGTTTTGAAACTGAAATAACAATACTAACTCATACAATTCATTTCCCCCCCGTTATTTACTTTTTAGTTTGATCCATTTCGCAACCAAACGATTCTTTTGAATTTATCGAAAGATATCGTTTGCGAAAAATACTGGAAATGAAGTGAAAAACTCGAACAAAAGAGATTCTTATAAAGTATTTTCTTTTCAGTTGCACTCTAAGAAAAGGTAGTTCTGGAATTCTTCCAACTTCAGGCTTTACTAATAGAAGGTCATTTTCAGAAATAAAACTTATGGACCGTTTTAAAGAAAACAAATAACAGCTTTGGAAGCCCATGAAAAACAACCTGAATTGTAACTCGTTATCGCTTATTGCTTAGAAATAAAACTGAGTAACAGCTTATCGAGTTAACGTTCAATATTTACTGTTAGGTAAGTAAACATTGTAACCAATTCAAGAACGGAGACGGTACAACTCTTTTCCAAAAAAGAAAAGAATGATAAAGTATATGTATACTTTATGGATACCGATTTTCTTGAAATAGAACCTAGTTCAAACTGTAAATGATTGTGTTATTTACAGTTTTCATGCATTTTTGTTTATCGTCTCCGAAATATATATTTTTACTCATGCAGTTATATAAATACGCACGCATCAAATGAAATGGAATCAAGTTCAGGACTGTCAATCAGTGACAGTTTTATTTACCTATACGTCAGTGGAAAGATGTGTATTAAGACTCATATATTTTGTGGGTAAAAGAAAGACTATGTTTAAACTTGGTTCATTGGTTACGGATAAGAAATGTAACCAAGTAGCAGCTTACAGAATTATTGTTAATTGTTGCTTACTGTTAGGTTTCAATATTTATTGTTAGGTAAATAACTGCTATAACCAATTCAAGAACAAAAAAAAAATGAAAAGCTTTCAAAACGTGAAACGAGCAGCAAGGCATTTATTTTATTTGTTACAGTTTTCCTGTAATAGAAACTAGATCAGAATTGTGAACAACAATTCCAATTTCTTATAAGTCCGTTCAAAAATATATAATATTGCACTGAGGTAAAAAAAGCATGGTAAAATCTACCAGAATATGGTAAGGTTTCTGAGTTTTTGTCGCTATGGGAACACCAAAAAAAGCACCTTTTCTAAGTGATTTGGTACTGATTTTATTAAAATTAACAATAAAATATGGCTTCATAATATATGATGCAATTTGGTCAGCTAAATAAAATTTCGTCATTTTATTATACTTTAAGGCATGACATAAAAACCATTTATGTGGTTAAATTTACTTTTCAGTGTCGCATTTTTTACTAAATGTGAGATAATAAGAGCTGTAATTGTGAGAATCAAAACTTCCTGTAAACAGCTTCCATATGACCGAAACAATTACTAAATGACTGGATTAAATACTGTACATTTTGAATACCAGAATTATGGTTTTTATTCTCTGAAATGTCATTACCACACACTACAGTAATTATATTTCGCGTGAACTATTGATTTATGGGTAAAAAAATTTGTGGAATTTATTCGTATTTTTGATGATGTCTTGAAAATATACCAGAGTATCATAAATATATATCACTCGTTTAAACTTCTTAAGTCATAAGAATCACACTCTTGACGCCTTATTAAGTTCGTAAGTCAGACTGTTTGTCGCTGAATGCACTTAGAACCTTAGTTTACTCCAGAAAAAACCTAAATGAGCCGTGGTAGCTCAGAGAAAAGAGCCTCCCAATGAGGATGAACCGGGTTCGAATCCCTGCGATAGCTGGTCGATACGATTTCCGCACCCGGCTGGCATCAACCGTAGGGCTGATGTAAATTATC
Source organism: Parasteatoda tepidariorum (assembly GCF_982258835.1). Lineage (NCBI taxonomy): Eukaryota > Metazoa > Arthropoda > Arachnida > Araneae > Theridiidae > Parasteatoda > Parasteatoda tepidariorum. Next base: position 54,995,437 of record NC_141759.1, read on the forward strand.
CTCAGTCGTAGATGGATGAAGGATTAGAGTTTTTTTGCCATCAATTGACCGTTAAAGGTTTTCGTGATTTATCTCCCCATGTAACGGAAATGCTGGTTAGTTTCACCAAAAAAGTCCTCCATGAAGGCTAGTTTATTTGTCCCAATATTTGATCCAGGAGTTCCCTTGTCTTCTGGATTGGGTTCAAGTTTTCAAGGCTACGGATTTGAACATCGCTAGTCGTAAACTGAAACATTAGGTCGGTTGTTCAACGACGCGACGATTATAAAATTTAAAAAAAAAATGAATGCTGTGTAGCTAAACAAAAACAAAATATCTTTCTGGATGTCTAAAGTTTTTCTTAATTTAACGATTGGATATTTTTTATTGATTTATGATCATTCGAAGTATGTTTTCAACTCTTATCATACAATCTTATGAAAATTTTCATGTATAACGCAGACAAAAATACTTTCAAAACGTGATAAGTTTTGAAATAATCACCATATAGTGATGTTTTGCAAAAATAAATAAAATATTTATTTCTAAATCTATATACGGCTGAATAAAATGAGCAAATTTCTTAAATTAATAGTGGACAAAAAATAATGATCTACGCAACAGAAAAACTAGCAAAAATTACATTTATAAGTTTAAATCTAGTTAAAACAGTTTTTTTTCGAACGGAATTTTAGAAATTATCTTAAATGAACGGAAACAGCAACATCAGGGGTAGAATTTTAGAAAACTTCAATTTGAAATTCTTTTCTACATTCTGTTCTTCTAGACAAGCCATTAAAAGTTTTCTAAATTGATAGAGCTTTTAAATGTGCTTAAATATACCCGTTTTCTAAATTATTATACAGTAATTTCTCTACCTGATATTTTTGAGAGGAAGTATTCATAAAGTTTGCATAAGAAAAAAAAATCGCACCGCTTAAAATAATTTTCTAACCAAACACTGCATTAATTAATAATAAACATAGACTTAGTATTAATTTAATGCATGGGTATGCTGTTCTGATTTATGTTAAACAATATGGTTAGCTTAAGGAATAGTTAAGAGTGTCTTAACAATTAGTTATAGCTCACGAGATTATAAAGTTACATAGTTAGCTTGAAAGTTTACAGTTTATTTAAACTGTGTTGCTTTTAAACTATTTTGAGCAATGCTTATATATGTTTGTTATTGCTTCCATAAAAAATATAATACAATTCAATTTTGGTGGCAGAAACAAATTTCTTTTAAAACATTTGTGTTTAGTGTCCATTTATAAGCAGGATTCTTCTGTTAAAAGGAAAAAAATATAGAAGCACAATTGTTTTATTAATAGGATTTTATTGGCAGAAACAGTTCAGACAGTTGGTTCCGTCTACCATGAAGTAGCAACGAACATAAATATTTACATTTAGATCTAGAGTCTAAGTGGAATAATTTTTTTAAAGCTAAAAGGGTATAGGTTACACAAAAAGCATCTATTTTATATAAACAAATATATACTACTGTTTTCTTTATGTAAAGATTACTTTTTTGTGGCTGGAGATTAATTGGTAAAATTAAAATTTAAAACATGGAAATAATTATTGAGAATGAAGTCGCTTAGATTAGTTCTATTTATTGCATATGTCTGTGTTTTTGTCCATTCTGTTTTTCTTAAAACTAATTTTGTTCTTAAGTTTAGATGGTAAAATACGTGTTGTTAGCTAGCAAAGAATCAAGAAAGTGATCCTAAAATAATAATTTTGAAGTTTTTTCGCATATAACTTTTGATCTCAGAAAATTGCTTTAACGTCACTTTGCGTATATTTTCTGCTCAAAAAGGACATATTTCTTCGATGTATAGCTGATATTGTCAAATCGACAGAATCTTCCCAAAGTTTGGCTATTTCCAAGTTACCAGAATTATTTTTTATTAATTATTAATCATATTTATTAATATAGATATAGTTATTAACTACTATTAATAATTTACATTTAACATGCTTACCAGGCATAGATATCTTTTTTAATGGAAAAAATAATAGATTTATACACGAAAATAAAATTTAAAAAAACTCCAAAACGGCCATTTTGTGGTCAGTTACACGAGCAACAAATGTCATGCGAAATATGATTTTATTCCTTACTATTCTAATAGGTCAGGTGCATTTTTCAAATTTTTTTGGACTTATATGATACTTATTATTTCAAATAAAATAATAATAATAATAACAATTATTACTATTATAATACTTATTATAATAATAATAATAAATAAATAATAATAATAATAATAATTAATATTTTAATTATTATTATAATTATTATAATTATTTCAAATAATAATAATAATAATAATAGTTATTATTACTATTATTATTATTATTTTAATTATTATTATAATTATTATTGTTATTTCAAATAAAATAATAATAATAATAATAATTATTATTATTATTATTATTATTATAATGATTATTATTAATTGAAATAATAAGTATCATATAAGTTAAAAAAATTTTAAAAAATACACCTGTCCTATAAGAATAGTATGGAATAGAAGCATACTTCTCATGACATTTGTTGCTCATGTAACTTACTACAAAATGGTTGTTTTGGATTTTTAATAATAATAATAATAATAATATAATTATTGTTATTATACTAGCAATAATAATATTAATTTGTGGGAGTCTGGATGGCAGCTTAAATTTACTGTGAAGTTCGTTCTTATAACAGTGCATTTTGATGTGCATGCAACTGTTCGTGTGTGCTTCTGTTTTGTAATCTAACAGGGAATTAGTAAGTGCGCGCAATAAGTCTTGTGTGTAGTTTGTTGCATATGCAACAGAGTATTTGTTGTGCATTGTTGTGGGCAATTTTTAAGAGCATGAAATAAAGTGTGCGTGCAATTTATTGTAAATGCAACATCAGTGCGTGCAACAGTGAATTTGTTATACAATGCTGTCTTTGAAGTATTCAGAAGCACAATAAGAAAAGAAAGTTTTGTTGGATGATCTTTAGACAATCAGAATCAGTAAAGTTAAATTAAGCTAAGTCAGTGACACATATGCTAAAACTTAGCATTTGATAAATATTGCAAGATTAAATTAACTATTTTAAAAAAATACCAGGTAGCTCAAAAAAACAAAGCATTTAATATAAAATAAAACCTAAAAATTAAACATGGTTCGAAACTTCCTTTAACAATATCTAACAAATAACGATCTTTAAAGTGTTTTAAATAAATAATTAAATTCATTAAAGTTTACAACGAAAATGCACGTCTTCGGCTGCTTTGCAGAAAGTTGCCGAGCATATTTTAATTTTCATTAATAAATATGAACGAAACTAATTCATGAAAATCCGTTGTTTCTCACACCGTTGTTAAAATTCAAACACGACGACAAATCCCTATTTAATTTCCCCTCTTCCTTTATCAAAGTTGGCAGAATACTTTGTCCCTGGATAAAATGAAATGTTTCATAAATATCTCATGTTTTAAACAGTACTGTACGCGGATATATTGAAACATGGAAACAACAGATAAATCAACATTTACCGTTCTGTTGTTTCCTCTGAGGTGCGTTTAAATATATTTGGGAAATTTTCAAATATATTTTTCTGCAAACCCTTTGAAAATACCAAAAAATATGTTGTATTTTTATATTTCGTTACAATTTACTGTTAAATGATCTTGTTATTTCGAGTAATAAAAAGTGCATAATGTTAATAGTTTTGTTAAAACAAAAAGCTTTTTAAATTTTTTGATAAGTTAAAATAATAAAAACATAAGTTAAAGCTGGCGATTTATAAAAGAGCGGAAAGGCTTTGAGATAGTGATGGAAACACCATTCTCAATTAATTGCAGGCGATTTATTTTACTTTATAAGAGGTGTTGAGAACAGCCGGCCCATTTTTAACTTTAATTCTATCAATGATCAACTTGACAATTATAATTATCAAGTAGCTGGGTTCGATCCCGGCGATGGTTGGTCGATACGAATTCTGCATCCGGCTTGTACCGACCACAGTGCTGACGTGAAATATCCTCAGTGGTAGACGGATCATGGGTTAACCATGGGAGGTTCTCGTGGTCTTCCTCTCCATGTAACGCAAATACGGGTTAGTTCGATCAAAAAGTCCTCCACGAAGGCAAATTTCTCCCAATACTTGATCCAGGAGTTCCCTTGTCTTCTGGATTGGGTTCAAAATTACAAGGCTACAGAGTTGAGCATTAGTAGTCGAAAACCCAAAGATTGGGTAGGCTGTTCAACGACTGTTTTAAAATAAAATAAAATTATCAAGTAGCAATAATTTTCTTATTTTGTAATTAATTAATTTCGAAATTTTGAATCTAATCCAGAAGACAAGGAAACTCCTGAATTATGGATTGGGACAAGCTGGCCTTCGTGCAGGACTTTTTTGATGGAACTAACCAGTCTTTGCGTTACATGGATAGGAAAACTACTAAAACCTCACACTGACAGACTACGGAAACCTCACCCGATTGCAAAGGGACTCCAATCCGTGATCATTTCACCCCTGAGAATATATTACGTTAGCACGATACAGTTGTCGGTGCAGGTCGGAAGCATAATTCGTATCGACCAGTCATCGTTTGGATTCGAACATGGGTCAGAGGAGGGCGTCCTCTATCCACACTAAAAGTCCGTTACGAAGCAACGGATAATCATTCGCGGAGCTGCGAAATGCTGAGTTTGCGAATGATGGCAGTAATTAATAAAAGAAATTGGATTGTATTTTCAAAATGTTAATTATAAAATACAAAATATTAAAAAAAAAATGCTGCACAAACACAGTAATAAGACGTTAACTAAATGAACATCGATCACACTCATAGAAATTACTCGCAAAAAATGGTTAAATAACAATTTATTTAATTGTTATTTTACCATATAAAAAAACAGTCAAATAAACATAAGTAAGATGCTAATCAAACTGTTAACTGTGAGAAAACCGTTTATTAACAACTCTCACCTAACACGGTCAAACAGCCAGAATTTTATCGCATCATATTATAAAAACAACCATATTATATTATAAAAACATATTATAAAACCAGTCAAGTCAACATAAGTAAGATGTTAATCAAACTGTTAACTGTGAGGAAAACAGTTTATTAACAACTCTCACCTAACACGGTCAAACAGCCAGAATTTTATCGCATCATATTATAAAAACAACCATATTATATTATAAAAACATATTATAAAACCAGTCAAGTCAACATAAGTAAGATGTTAATCAAACTGTTAACTGTGAGGAAAACAGTTTATTAACAACTCTCACCTAACACGGTCAAACAGCCAGAATTTTATCGCATCATATTATAAAAACAACCATATTATATTATAAAAACATATTATAAAATCAGTCAAGTAAACATAAATAAGATGTTAATCAAACTGTTAACTGTGAGAAAACCGTTTATTAACAACTCTCACCTAACACGGTCAAACAGCCAGAATTTTATCGCATCATATTATAAAAACAACCATATTATATTATAAAAACATATTATAAAACCAGTCAAGTCAACATAAGTAAGATGTTAATCAAACTGTTAACTGTGAGGAAAACAGTTTATTAACAACTCTCACCTAACACGGTCAAACAGCCAGAATTTTATCGCATCATATTATAAAAACAACCATATTATATTATAAAAACATATTATAAAATCAGTCAAGTAAACATAAATAAGATGTTAATCAAACTGTTAACTGTGAGAAAACCGTTTATTAACAACTCTCACCTAACACGGTCAAACAGCCAGAATTTTATCGCATCATATTATAAAAACAACCATATTATATTATAAAAACATATTATAAAATCAGTCAAGTCAACATAAATAAGATGTTAATCAAACTGTTAACTGTGAGAAAACCGTTTATTAACAACTCTCACCTAACACGGTCAAACAGCCAGAATTTTATCGCATCATATTATAAAAACAACCATATTATATTATAAAAACATATTATAAAATCAGTCAAGAAAACATAAATAAGATGTTAATCAAACTGTTAACTGTGAGAAAACCGTTTATTAACAACTCTCACCTAACACGGTCAAACAGCCAGAATTTTATCGCATCATATTATAAAAATAACCATATTATATTATAAAAACATATTATAAAACCAGTCAAGAAAACATAAGTAAGATGTTAATCAAACTGTTAACCGTGAGGGAAACAGTTTATTAACTGATTTAATCTAAAATGGTTAAACAACCAGAACAAACCAGGTCCACCCAATGATGCCACTTAGTTCCTTGTAACTGGGTACATATTATGACCAAGAGAGCAAATCTGTCAATCTCATGACCAACAGAATAGGTGTTCGAATCCCAGCGCTGACACAACAGTATTTCCCACATTCCCTTCAACTCATGAAGAATTTTCAGTATCCTACATTCCCCAATTTGCGACCCTGGATTATTAGAATGCGATCCTCTCATTCACTCATAGATGGCAGCACCATAAAGCTGCTTAACGCAAAAGTCTAGCATCTCCTTTCTCTTACGATAGGTGAAACAACCAGATAAACTAATTAAAAGACATTCCACGGTTCATTTGATCAAACACAACTCAACCACTACCTAACTCCAATGTCCGTTACCTAAGGAAAATCCTAGCACCAATGTCCGATTGAGTTTCCTTTTTACGGTTTTTGAACCATACTAGTAGTGAACTATTTCAAACCCTTAAAAATAAAAATTGTTCATTACCGTACATTTTAAGGTTGATTGGCTGGACAGAGAGCTGCGTTTATTTTACCAAACTTTTAGAAGGAAAATTTTAACAGTGTGGACAATATAGAAAGGAAACAAAATTGTGAAGCCATTCGCTATGGCTTGATTCTTCCACTGAAATGTAGAAATGGAATTAAAGATCGGGGACTTGATAGACGATGAATTGAATACAAATCACCAGTGAGATGGTTTTCACATTGCATGAATTGAAGGCGAAAACCGGACACTTATCTTGTCGGTTTGTAGTGAAATGTCTAAACTTTTTCTGGTCAAATTAACACATAATTTTCGATGGCTTGAAGTGCTTTATTAAAGTGTATCTTTAATTTAAAAAGGACAAGTCATAGGAATATATTAGAACGATATCAATCATAAAGGTAGAAAAAAAGGCACAAGCGGAGAAAAAATTCTGTTAAAATTATCGTAGTGTATGGCAATAACATTTCTGGCTAAAAAAAAACAACCTAATTCTATTTAATAAAATTAAAATATGCGATATTTAAACCATCTAATTGGTAATTTCCGTTCATATAGTAGCGGTTATTGAAAATTCTGGTTTTCAAAATTTTTACCACGCACTTAGCATAAAATACAGAACTGAAAAGTAAATTTGGACGAAAAAATGGTTTTTATGACATCATGTATCATGATAAAATTACCAAATTTTATGGCATTTACCACTGTTTATTGCATATTATAAAGCAATATTGTATTGTTAATTTTACCAAAATTATAACCAAAGCACTTTGGTGAAAGTTACCAAACTGTTTGGTGTTCCCATAAAGATAAATTATGCCATAATCTGGTAGTTTTGACAATAGTTCTCTGCACAAATGAACTTTTTTTTAATTCAAGCGCTATTAGCAGTTTTTTTTTGTCTGAAATTACATATATTTACATAAGAAATTCCATAATTTTCAAAGTTGAAAACCGTTTGCGTAAAAAATGCTTTATTGCTTTAATGTTTTATTAATGAAGAATGTTAATCACTATCACTGTTCCGTTTTTATTATATTGAGAGATAGCGACTCGTAGGGGTGGTATTTATAATTTTTAGAAAAGCCAAAGTATTTGTTAATATTTTTCCCCTTAAAAGGCATTCCAACGCTTCAAAATCAATAAAAAGTAATATCGAATAATTCCCATAATTCTTGACTGACATGTTATCTGACACAACCAATCAAAAACTACTTTCTGAGAAGTATCATTCAGTTTACGAAATTTATCACTTTAGATGGGAGAGCAGAACAGGGACCTTCGAATTCGAAACATCGAGAGGGCATGACAGGGGGCCCTTTTATGACACGACCCGTCAGACTTTAGATGAAAAATGAAGAAATAAATCGAAAAGTTTCGTATTCCGGCAACTGCAGCTTCCCAGATAAGAGTTAAGTAACCTGTCTGGATTTAAAGACTAGATTCTCGGACAATTTATGACATTTCTGATAACGACTTTTGGGGAATGTGCTAAAGGGTAGAGGTTTGGAATCAGTGAATGATGCGTTGTGTCGTTGTCATTTTGAGTAATAAAAATAATATTGTGAAGCTCTTGCAATTTCAAATGAATCCGATTAGATATTAAGTAACAAGTTAATATAAAGTTAATACGCTTTTAAGGCCACCGGGAAAATTATTTGTGAAAAATTTCGTAAAAAAAAATTCAATACATTTTGCTGAAATTAACAAAATGAAAAATAATTTTAAAAAGTTGGTTCCAATTACGAAATAAATACCAAGTTTTTATAGGTTTATTAAAACTACAAATTTTGAGTAATAAAAAAAAATAATATTGTGAAGCGCTTGCAATTTCAAATGAATCCGATTAGACATAAAGTAACAAGTTCATGTAAAGTTAATACGTTTTTTAGGCCACCTAAAAAATTAATTGTCAACAATTTCGTATAAAAAAAAATTCAATACATTTTGTTGAAATTAACAAAATGAAAAATAATTTTAAAAAGTTGGTTCCAATTACGAAATAAATACCAAGTTTTTATAGGTTTATTAAAACTACAAATTTTGAGTAATAAAAAAAAATAATATTGTGAAGCGCTTGCAATTTCAAATGAATCCGATTAGACATAAAGTAACAAGTTCACATAAAGTTAATACGTTTTTTAGGCCACTTAAAAAATTAATTGTCAATAATTTCGTAAAAAAAAATTCTATACATTTTGTTGAAATTAACAAAATGAAAAATAATTTTAAAAAGTTGGTTCCAATTACAAAATAAATATCAAGTTTTTAAGGGTTTATTAAAACTACACCTATCGTAAGAGTTCGTGATACTTTTCTAATTCTAGGAAAAGAAGTCTTTGAACTTTCTGCACGAATTATTGTTCTTTAGTTTAATTTAATAGATAAATATTTATTTTTTCAAGCATAAATTTGCATTGGAAAATAAACATATATGGATACCACCCTTACAAACGTTCCTTGACATCTTTGAAGTGTATTAAATGATCAATTATAAAGTATACGAACAAACCTATTTTTCTCTACTAGATCTTTCATTAATGGAAAATGATTTATACAAAACTTTCAATATTATTATTGTTATGATCCCTGAATTCTTTACATGTTCTATTCGAGATTTTCCTGCTTACTTTCATAATGTTTATTCTGAAATCGCGGTAAAATAACCCGCAGCCACCAGTCCATCCGATAAACCATAAAGTTTATGGTTGGGAACATTTGAAACCATTTGAAAAAGGTACGGTTAAGAAACCATGAATACAGAATTCTACGGTTTTGAAACCATTTACAACTAGCATAGTTTCTAAACCATAAAAATAAAACTTAAACGGACAAGGGAGCTCTATTTTTACCTGAACATGTAACGGAAAAAAAAAATCTCACAGTTTTAAGGAATTGGTATCAATTGACATTTTCAACCAGTTATCAACTTCCTATCTAAGGCAAAGGGAAAATAACTTTCACTGTATTAAAATAGCTACATAATTTATTAGACCTATCATAAAAGAGAAAATATAAACAAGAGTAACAAAATACAACTCCGTAATTTCCCCAAATTTTAGTTCGAATCGGATTTGCGAGAAACTTTTTAAAACTACGTCATGGTCCCATTTCATTCGTCATTAATTGTTCCGTATTTTCTTGTATAACAATTAATGACAATTAATCCGTATTTTAAGTATATAGATGGAAAAGTTCAAAGCAAATTAATGTTAATCTTTTCGTTATTAAACATAAAATCTAAAGTATTATTTGAAATAATGAAAATAAAATTTTCATTTTGCATTTTGTTATTGCTACGAAAAAATATATCTGTTTGTGGGGAGACTACGGAAAAGTATTTTTGACAAGGAAAAGCCATCGTCATAAATTTGTATCCCAAATATCTCTACGGTAAATATACTACTCATAACAGTAACCATATGAAAACGTTATATTTAACGTTATTTATATCTAAGAGAAACAATTATTCACCACTGAAATTTCTTTAATTTACCAAAATCCATTACTGACAAAGTTTTCAATATGAATAAAAAAAAAATTTGAAGTCCTTTTTTTCGGACTAATGTAATTCCAATTTTAGTACAAATATAATTCCAATATTCTGGTAGATTTAGGTGTTAGACTGTTAGAATAACTGTTAGAATAACTGTTAGACCATTTTTAATAATTAAAAAAGACGAAAATATATTTATGCTTGCAATTTGAGCGTCAGGAAGGAAATACATAAAAGGGGCACCATTGTCCCTTATACGTCAAAGGGTTTATTGAGATTCATTGACCGTCGTAATTGAGGTCTTTAGTTAAACCTGCTCCATACGAGTTTTAAACATGTGAATATGTGTATACAAAATATGCAATAAATACAAAGTACAGGGTAATAATTTTGCTAATCAATGAAACCCTGGTCAGAGTACTTTTCAAGAGAATAAAATTAAATTTTGTATAATAGTATTATAACTAAAGAACTAAACTGCAAGAAACTAAATGGCTTCATTAAGTGGGCCTAGTTGATGCGATAAAATTATGGTTGTTTGACCGTGTTAGCTGAAAGCAGTTAATAAACGGTTTTTTCATGGTTAACAGTTTTATTAACATCTTATTTATGATTATTGGACTGTTTTGTTTGAATACGGTGAAATAACATTTAAATATATTGTAATTTAACCAGTTTTCCGAGAAATTTCTAACAGTGTATGTAGTATTTTGCTCTCTTTATCTCTGTCTAGCGTAGCTACAATCCATGCAAAAATTATCATCCATTACAGCTCCATTTTTAATTTTTTTTTACTGGGATGATTTCATTCGTGTGCAAAAGTAGGTTTTGATATAATAAAGTTTTGAAATTCTTTTACCTTGTCTGAAATTTTGTTATACTTTTAACACTATTCTTGAGCATTTATCTTCTAATGCAAGGGTTTCCAACTTACATGAGGCCGTGGGCCGCAATTAAAAACACCAGTCAAATGGCGGGCAGGCAACTTTATCAAAATTTTATATAGGACTCTGTTATGTTAGAAGGAACATTAAATATTACTGTCAGATTTTTATCAAGTTGTACAAAACAAAAGTATTGAATTACAAATTAAAATGAGAAGTAGATTTTTATCTGAGAAATGATTTTTTTTGCATCGCTTATGTGTTAAATTTCACTGAAACGAAGAAATTAAATTTTTTTAAGCGAAGAAAAATACTTTTAACCCATATAGATCTATTACGAAAATAGTCCGAAAAAAATGACAACTAATATATTTTAGGTCGCGGCCCAGATGTGGCCCACGGGCCGCCAGTTAGTAACCACTGTTCTAATACCTTTACACAAAATGCTTTATAACTATCACGTATAAACATCCTGTAATACACATTATTTTTTATTTAACCCTTAAAGCAATTAGATGAAAAAAATTATCATCTAGGCATCATAGCAAACATTAATAAAAAAGAAAGAGACATCAAACATTCATTGGGACTTTTGCAAAAAAAGTTTAAACATTAAATCTGAAATAAATAAAAAAGGTATAGGTTTTTTTTTCTTCCAACTTAAATTTTACCTCGAACTGTCGATATGATTATTTGTGGCTGTCAGAGTGAAAAGAAATCAATATATTCAAACCAAAAGCTTACTCAAATCAATAACTGAAAGGAAGAAAAAAAAGTAAAAAAGAAAGAAATTCGCAGCACGAAGTTTTTCCGAGATTGTAAAACTTTTCATTCCTTTTGGAACTGCGTTACTCATAACAAAGGAAGAGAAAAATGAAGCAGTAGCAGAATAGAGGGGGATTTTTTTTTCTGGAAAAAAAGGGAAAAATAAGCAGACTAAAATTGTATATATATATATTGACCAAGGATATCGATATAACTACTTTGGGGTATACCTAGATGAAAAAATGGGGGGAAAAAACGTAAAAATTGAGATCCTCTTCCAAAGGCAATGAGAATTTGATGAGCAAGAGGAACCCAGTCCTGAATTTCGATGACTGTTAAAAAAAACGAACGAAGACATGGAAAATGAAGAGAAAAAAATGAAATAAACTCCAATTGCATTAGGGAAAGAGTTTTAAAAATGTATGTTTTTAAACTTTTTTTACCGCGGGGAAGAAAAAACTATTATCGGACGAAATGACTGTAGATTATTTTCATTTCTAAAAAATAATCAGTTTTATTATATATATATATATAAGTTAAAATATTGAGAAAATATATTAAAAATAATAAAAAATGATGACAAGAGAAGAAAAATATTAAAAAAAAAATTCAAAAGTATTTAACAGAATTTTTTTTTTTATTTATCTAAAAAATTATTTTCAAAAATCCATAAAACGAAATAAAGAAAAGATATTAATATCTTCATCAGCTCACACTATTATATCCGCAAAAAGGAGTGCTTTCTAATATTGTATCAATATAGCCAAAGCAAAATATATCAATACAATAGTGTGAGGAGCACTCAAACAACACATCAAGTAAATTAATTTAGCTTGATATTTGAAGAAGGAAAAAACGGCGCAATTTCTTTTTGTATTCTGTATGTTATGCATACTGGTCATCCAGCCCATCTCTTTCCGTTCTAGTACTTTAATTTCCGGTTAACAACTATCGCAAGCAAGTGCAATGAAGTATGCATTATATATATATATATATATATATATATATATATATATATATATATATATATATATATATATATATATATATATATATATATATATATATATATATATATATATATATAACTCTTACTATTTAGTTAACTTGCGTCGCTGTTTAACAATTTAGTAAGATGCTACTTAATAATTAGACAACGATTACTGAGTACTAAAAAAATATGGTCAAAACTATCAGAATATTAGATTTACTGCTTTTCTGACTCTATGTGAACCTCGATAATTGTTACCGAAGTGCTTTGATAATGGTTTTGATTAAATTAACAATAAAATATAATGTAATATTATGTAATAAAATTTGGCAAAAGTGGTGAAATTTGATACTTTTGTAATAATTTCTCAGAGAATGGCATGAAATGTGTTTATTCAATTAAATTTAATTTTCACTTTTGTGTTTTTTTAAAAAAACTAGAATTTTTGGTAAGCCTTTACCAAAGGATCGGAAAAATTACCAAATGAAATGTTTACAAATACCATATATTTTAGTTTTATTGAGCAGAATTTCTTTTTTTTAAATCAGAAATACCATTGCTACACAGTTAGTTAATTTTACCAGAATTTGTTTCTCCGTGTGGCTCCATATGCCATGCAGCATGGGGAAGCAGGTTCAAATTCTCCGCGATTCGGTGTTCCATTCTAATTTTTGCTATCATATTGACAAAAGCTAATAAGCAGTGTTTGTAATAAGCAAACTGCCTTGCATATGTTTGTGAAACAATAAATAAATAAAATGCTAAATAATAAAGGTTTTAATACATCGTTATATTATTATTTACTGGAATAACATGTATTACTTTAAAATTACCACAATTAGGCGTTGTTTAACGTCTTTTAAGTCGCACTAACATCAAAATTGCCTCCATACAAACAAAAATAACAGCTTAACTAAATCACTTGCTTTCTTGTAAAACTATTTTTGATAATCTACATCCTTTTATTTGAAAATTCTACAATTTAGCTACTTTAAAAGATATAATCGCAAGCTCGCGTGACATTTTTAAAGATTCTGTTTTCAAAAACAAGCATCATTACGGCTAAGTAAGTGAAGAGAAAAGTTATTTTACGTATTTTATAACAGAATAATTAAAGTTAAATCCGACAATTATTTTAAACTGGCGTATTTTTCTTCAGAATAAGCTGTGCTAACGATAACAAACGTTCTCGGTAATTGTTCCGCTTATTAGTAGGGTATAATTTTTTCCTGAAAATAAAGGGGATAATGCTTCAAAGCAAAAGTTATAGTTAATTTATCAGTTACTAATTGCGTCAATGTCTTTGTTACCATTTTTTTTAAAAAAAATGTTGTGCTCATATGAACAATTTGTATGTTTCGAAATCATTAAATTCCTGCACATTTGCACGTTTGCACATTATTTTAACATTCTCTTTTAATTTAGCAAGATAATCCAGGAGGATCCAGAAAATCATTGCTGAAAATTTAGGATTAGGAATTATATACAGTGAAAATATAAATTTGTTTGCATCGCTTAACTGTAGTATAATTTAAATAAAGGTTTCTTTTAACTGAATTCCCAAAAAAGTAAATAAATTTTTTTTTTGTCATTCAAATATGAATTGAATTTTTTAAGCTATTGCTAAATACATAATTACAATTTTATATTTCTGACAAAAATAAAAATTTGTTTGTGGAATTGATAATTCTTATTGAGAGTTATTATATTTTATAACCTTGTAATTTTGAACCCAATCCAGAAGACAAGGGAACTTCTAGATCAAGTATTGGGAGAAATTTTGCCTTCGTGGAGGACTTTTTGATGAAACTAACCCACATTTGCGTTACATGGAGAGAAAGACCACGAGAACCTCCCACGATTAGCCTAACGGCAAGGAGACTCTAACCTGTGATCCGTCTACCACTGAGGATATTTCACGTCAGCACTGCCGTCGGTGCAAGCCGGATGCGGACTTCGTATCGACCAGTTATCGCCGGGATCGAACCCCGGTTCACCTCATTGGAAGACGAACGCTCTATCCTCTGAACCTTCGCGGCTCTAATGAGAGTTATTATAGTAATGCATAATGTGAGATGCTCCACTTTGTGCGCATACATCACCTTATAACCCACTCAGTGGTTACATTCTATTGTCAGACTCAGAAGACGAAAGATAAATCCAGGCGAAGCAGAGATGGCCTTCCATTTCAGATTAATAGTTTAATGTATTAATGTTTTGTCCTGCTTGTGTTAATAAGTGTGTTGTATTACAAGAGTTTAGGTTTTTGTATGCACTGTTGGAATTTTGTTGCTACCGGTAAAATAACCGGTAGCAGTCAGTCCATACAATCGACCTAAAAGCTGACGGTAAAGAGCACTTTTTACCTTTACGGTAAATCGTTTACATCTAGAATGACTTAAAACCCATGAATACATAGTATAAGGTTTCTTTTAAACTTTTTACAACTAGTATGTGGTTTCTAAACCATAAAATCAGAAATGTAATTGGACGTTGGAGCTAGGCTATGGCTCACGAATTGGGGAGTGCAAGACACTGGAAACTCTTCATTTGTTGAAAATATTGTGATGTCAATCAGACTCGAACCCCCGTTCTCTCAGTCATGAGATTCTCAGATTAGCCCTCTCGGTTACAATATGTAACCACAAGTAAGAAACTAAGCTATGGCTTCTTTAGGCGGACCATGTTGGTGCGTAGAATTCTAGTTGTAGGACCGTATTAGGTAAAAGCAGTTAATAAATGATTTTTCTCACAGTTAACAGTTTGAATACTATCTTATTTATGGTTATTCGACAGTTTTGTTTGAATACGGTAAAATAAATAAATTGTTATTAAACCATTTTTTTAAGGAAGTTTCCAGAAGTTAGTGTGTAAGATTTCTTCATATTTTATTTTACAGCAAAATACTATGACACTATATTTAAATTGCTATATTCACTGACTATATTTAAAATATATATTTAGAAAAACATTTAAATATGTTTAAAAATAAGATTTTTATTTAATGAAAGTGCAAAAGATTTTGTTTTCTATTCTTTACAGTGAGAGGAATAAGTCGGAGGATAGGGTTCTTCGAGTTCGAGTGCCCTGGAGTTATCTTTTCTCTGAGACAAATCATATTAAAGGCGTATTTTGAGAAACTCATACTGTTTCTAATCAGGTTTAAACAGTGGGGTAATCCTATAATAGTTAAATGTTAACGTTAACGATAATCATAAAATATTAACAACAACTATAAAGGAGAACTATCATCATAAAATGAATAAAAAATAATCATAAAATGATAAGAACATCCATAGAATGATAGCAATGCTTGTAAAATGGTAACAATACTCATGTTTTACATTTCCTTTTGTATATGTTTGTTTTTAAGGTATGCAGTAATTATTTCGAAATCTAATTTATACACTAAGAAAAAATCTATACACTGAGACACTATGGGGACGCCAAAAAGTTTGGTAATTTTTACACAAGTGGTAAGATAATTATTTTGGTAAAATTAACAGTGAAATATTGTTTTATAATATGTGATAAAGTTTGGTAATTTTATCATGATTAACTTGGAGCATGGCTAAGAAACGATTGAGTCAGATAAATTTACTTTTCAGTTACGCATTTTTTGCTGAATGTGTGGTAAAAAGTACTATAATTTTTAAAACCGTAATTTTCGGTAAATCGTTACCATATGAACAGAAAAATTGCTAAATTAATGTTTTAAATACCTTATAATTTAGTTTTTTAACCGGAATAATATATTTTTTTTTTTACCAGAAATATCATTAGCGTACAGTACGGTAATTTCATGAGAACTTTTTCTCCGTTTACTAAAAGTCATATTTGCAGACTTTAGAAATTTTGTTAAAAAATTATTTAATTTAAAAAAAAAATACATTTCCTCGTGTCATTTATGTTTACTCCATTTTTTTATATATAAAAAAATTCTGTTACGTCCTTAACATCCAGTATTAAACTTAAATAAACAATAATCTTCATTAAAGTTAATAAAGATTGGTATAGCTGTAAATGACATGTAAAGTTATTTGAATAAAAATTATTAGAATTGCCTTATTATAGACTGCGTCCTGTACAATTAAAGTCTATCCAGTAAAACACAGATAAATGGTGGAATTACTCAAAAATAACTGGGGCTATTGAAAGACTTTTTCTCAGCTTTTAATTTTTTTAAAGGTTACAAAATAAAACAAAATAAGAGTAGCAAATTACAACTACCTTTCTATCATTTTTAAAACAAATACAATATGTTAGGATATCTTTCTGATAAAAAAAAATGGCCCTGGCGTATATTTTTAGC
This sequence comes from Parasteatoda tepidariorum, assembly GCF_982258835.1. NCBI lineage: Eukaryota > Metazoa > Arthropoda > Arachnida > Araneae > Theridiidae > Parasteatoda > Parasteatoda tepidariorum. The sequence continues at coordinate 55,012,603 of NC_141759.1, forward strand.
AACGCTACCGGGAAAAAACATAAATGCATTAAAATCACGACTGTTTTTTACAAGAATAAATGCATGTAAAATACATTAAAAAAAATCTATTCCCAACAAAGCACTCATTTTTTCCAGCTGTCAAAAACAAGTGAAAATTATATTTAGCATGTTAGGAGAGACGCCATTGTTCTTATAAAAATCGTCCGCATTCTTTAAAAAAACGAACAATAAAAACATGCATCAAACGATCATCTCACACTTCAACACCATCTGTTGAATTATTTCTCATTCGATGATTATTCTGTTATCGTTTTTTTTTTTCAAACGATTATTCCCTTTTTTTTGCTTTTTTATTTATTTGACGGCTAAAGATAGATAGCAAGCCATGTAGATGGTGTTCGCTCCACCCTGTACTTCTCATTGAGCAAGCGCAGTTAGAACTAATGGTTGTTTAATCACTGTACCAAACGATGCTTCACAAAAATTGTTCCAGACCATTATTTTCGCAGACGATCGAACAAACAGCGTGAGGGGGGAAAAAAGAAAAACATTTTTTTTTATTCTAGATAGCCTATACTTTTTCTAGCCCTTACGTATTCTAAAAATGGTGAGCATAATGAGTGCTTAGAAAAATTCATGTAGGAAAAAATTATTAAAAAAGTTTCGAGGTAAAAAAAATTTTTTATGTTAATGGCAGCATTAATCGGTAACAAAGTTGCGCTGTCTTTCCTTTTTTAAATTAAAATTATTTAGCGTTTAAAAGTGTAAGTAAATACTTTCAAAATTAGATATCATGAAATGTTTATAAATTTAGATTTATGTTTAAAACGAATTTTAAATCCACTTAAAAACTTTCAAGCTGTACTTAAAACAATTAAGATTCTGCTTAGGTTTAAAAATCATGAATGCCGTAAAAGCGGTGCTTTAATAACAATTTGGAAAGATTTTTACCTATAAAAATAATTAAAACAAAAAGGCTTTATTTCTTTACTGTGATTATATTTTTAAGAAATTAATGTCACTCAAACTCAATCTTGTTCAAATTTAAAAAAAAGGTAATTTTGGACTGTATTAAGAATAAAAAAACAATAAAATTACATAAATAATGTCTCATACATTCGGTTGTTCTAGTATCTTGTTGAAACAAAGAAAGGGTTAACTTAGTGCTCTTCTTGAACAAAATTAAAAAACACGCTAAAGAAATAAGCTCAAATAATGCCTCATAAACTATATACGATCGTAGGTGTATCACGTTTAAATAAAAAAAAAGATATACTTAGTGCTTGAATTATGAATAATGTTAAAATTTCGTTAAACAAAATATGCATAAATAATGTTCTGTAGTGATTTATAACCGTAGGTGTATCATATTTTAAATGAAGAAAGGGTTAACTTAGTGCTGCATTTAAAAAAGCCTCAAATTATGTCTCACATACAAATATACGATCGTTTGGGTAATATAATAAAACACTAAACTGTAATAAAGAAATAAAAACAGCAACTATGACCAAAAAGAATTGACCAAGTTGATGAGTAAATAAGATAGTCAACATCAGTTGAGAAATAATAGGAAAAAAATGTGGTACGGTTAAGGACAGGATGAAAATCCAAAATGTTAAACGATGTGGAATTTAAAAGAAAATTTATTTGTAATTATTTTAACACTGATCAATGAAACACTATAGAGGTCATTTATTAAGTTTCCTAATAATTTTTTTTAAAACGTGAATTGATTCCCAGAAATCTAGGTCGGTTTCAGAGGAGCAGTGTTGAATGATTTTAGAGGAAAAAAAATTAAACCTATAAATAGAAGTCAGAAAAACTGCGCAAATTATGTCATTTAATCAAATATGCGATTGTTGGGTACTATAATAAAACACAGAGCTACGGAAAGATATAAAAACATCAACAATGACAAAAGAGAAGGATTGCGAAGCAAGATAGTCAATAACAGTTGAGAGATAAGAGAAAAAAGGGTGGTAAAAGTAAAAGTAGGATGAATACCCAAAGTGTTTAATGATATAAAAGAAAATGTTAAACGTTAAACTGTGTAATAGAACGTTAAACGTAAAAGAAATTTTTTTAAACTATATAAAAGTTAGAAAATAAATGATTTTTAAACATTTGTAAGACATGGAACACTATAAAGATCATTGACTAAGTTTTTTAAATATTTTTCAAAACATGAAATGATTCCCAGAAATCTAAATCAGTTTCAAAGAAGCAGTGTTGTATGATATTAGAGGAAAGAAATTTAAACTTACGAGCAGAAGTTCAGCAATATAGGTCATTAGAGGAACATTTATTATAATAATTTCGAACATATGATCTTAAGTCGGACCGTAAGGGTACATTTAGTTTGCCGAATATAAGCAAAATTAAACTAATTAAAAGTTAAGATTAATCGCCAGGTGTTATTGCCAGCAATAGGATATTGTACAGTAGAGAAATTTATGCATTTTTGAAATCCCATAAAAATATATAAAAGTAGTATAAAGACATTTTTGGGGGAAAACATCTGGCCCCATGAAACATTAAACAAGCAGAGTTACTTTTTCATACGTTACAAGTAAAGTTACTTTTTTCGCTAAGCTCATTTATTATACAGCAGTATTTTTTGAAAAAAGTCAGTCATAAAATTTCATAATACAAGTGATTTTCAATTCTTCTGCCAAAAGAAAAAATATCTTATTACTTACTAGTGTATAAGTAAATAATACATTTGTTTTTCTGCATAGAAAAATTTTCTTTGAAATTTTATAAATTATTTATCTTTAATTAATAATGTAAATTAAGATTAAAAATTATATAATTGCTAAAAAAATTATATTTTGAAAATTACTAATGTTAACTTATTTACTTTTACTTTTAAATAATCTGTACAGTTTTCTTTTGAAAAAAATAAAATAAATAAATGCTTAAATTTAAATGCTTAAATAAGTGCGTAGAATAAATTCTTAGCATAAATTAAATGCTTAAAATAAATGCTTGAATTTACCATATGCTATTTCCCTACAATTTAACGACATAGAAAATAAGATATGTACTTGAAAAATAAGATTGTATGATAGCAGAATGTATAATAAAGGGTAATACATTTTTTTAGAGAATTTAAATCGAAAACATCATAGGCTAAACATCTAAAATAAACTTTGTATCAGTTACAAGTAACCAGATTATGAACAACAATAGAAACAAGTTTGTTACTATTTTAGGCTTTTCTGGAAACGAAAAAAAAAAAAAAAAACAAATAACTAAACAACGTTATTTTTCTTGAGGGTAAAATTCCAAAAGATACTATAAACTTTCCGTTTTGAGAAAGAAGTCTCGAAATTGATCCTTCCTTTAAGTTTGGAAAACTGAAATGACTGCCAAGATATGTTTTTATTAACGACGGAAATTTTTTTTTCTTCTCCAGCTAAAAGTAAAAGAAAAACTTTCTGGGATAAACTTTTACACTATTCCATTCAGGAAAAAAAAACGAAAAAAAAAAAATTTTTTTTTTTCAAAAAAAAAAGTGGCAACAAAAAGTAGGAAGAAAAAAAAAGGAACGATTTCATGGTAGTTCTGATCATCGTGCTCTTTTGTACGCTGGTGGAGGACTTGGACAGCATATTTCCGGTTCATGTTCCCCAGGCAGAATAATATTTATCGATTGGGAAAGCCTTCGGAAAACGGATTAAGCGGATTTTTATTCAGAGTACCGTTCTAATTTTTTTTCATACTTTCTGGAAGGCGTTTTTCTTCTTTACATTTTTGTTTAGAAGTTGGTTTTGAGAGTCAGAATATGTCTCAGATGCGCTATTTTGTTTTTATTCATTTATATCTGAAACTTTACGGTGAATAGTAAATTTTCTATCATTTTAGTTGCACAATATATATTTTTTCTTCTTTATAATGAATCAGAATTGACATGGTATAGAAATATCACATTGATAGTAAAGAGTGTTCTGAAATTAAAGCAAGATTTTGAATTTTGTGGCATTTGTTAGTGTAATGTTGCCAACGAAAAGCACAAGGCATTGAAATAGCTGACAGTTCAGGGTTTCAAACAAAATAAACACAAGTTCATAACTACCCATGCCTTGCGGAAGGAAATTGATCTCAAATAAATCTAGTCACATTATGCAAAAGCCAATGAAAGTTTTCGCGGAAATATGTGTATGTTCGACCTAAAGGCGTTGGGCCCATGTCCAAGAGTTTGTGGGTTTGATCCCCGCCGACCGAATACTCCCGGTGTAGTAAATGGTGACTGATGCACGTTAAATCTGTCGAGTCGCAAAGTCCTACATGTTTCCATAACAAATAAACACCTTTGGGGTACTGATACAGAAGTTTCCTTGTATTCGGGATTGGGTTCAAAATTATAAGGCTACGGAGTTGAACATTAGCAGTCGTAAACCGAAAATTGGGTCGGCTATTCAACGATGGATATATAAAACCATAGAGGTTATTTACCTGTTATGTGATTCCAGCCATGCGTATGTTTAACACTTTTAGAACCTCCCGTATAATTCAAAGATTTGCCCACTTGTTTAAAGGGCTAGATCTTTCTTCTTTAAGAAAAAGGTCGAGTACCCGTAATTGTAATAAACTTCAAAATTAGAAGAGTTGACCGCTAAAGTTAAACTCCGAACTTTTAAAACTTTCTAACTTCAATCGAGGGTACGCACCTTTTCCGTGGTGGTTACAGCATCAATCAACCGACATAAATGTCTCGGGTATGATCCCAGCCAGCCCAAAAAATATTTATCTCACCATACTTTTACATTGGTGATTATTGACAACGATCACGCAACTTTTTCACTTATCCACAGATGGAAGCATTATACTACTTCTCGTTTAACAGTTCGTTTTAATTCGACTAACAAATCGCCTGAGTTTCAAACAACGTCAAGGCTTGAGCTGAATATGAGCATAATATTAATGTACGAGAATGAGTATAATATTTATGTACGGTCAGTGGTCATGTATTTTACGAGAAAAAATGTAGTGGCAGACAAGAATATTTTTATACTTTATATATCTTTACGGGTATATGATCTCACCGGACAAAAAATTAGTCACCACCGATGAATCATTAGATTTCCTTAGATGGCACAGTAGTCAAATGACGTGATCAACTGCGTACCTACTGCCCCAACGTGATTAAAGGCAAATAGACATCAGTGGGATACTTTTGTTTTCAGTGGAAATTGTGTGTAAATATGGGTAAGTGCAAGGATGTGACAGAGTGGCAAAAAGGGGCAATTGTGTTTGGCCGTGCCCATGGTCATACGGTGAATGAAGTTGCTGGATTTGTTGGTGTTTTGATGTGGACTGTTCAACGTGTCAACAAGCTGTGGTGCAATACACGTTGTCACGAAAAACGACATCAGAATTGTAATAGCTGGAAAAAGATCCTGCATGAAAGGGACCGAAGACGTGTTTCACGACTTGTCAATCAAAATCGCTCCCAAACCCGACAGAAATTGCTTCAATTTGTGAATGAAGGTCCATCCCTACCTGTTAAGGAGAAAGCAATGAGACGGGTGCTGTATGCAAAGAACATTTGGAGTCGAACACCTCGTAAGAAGCTATTGCTCACACAATCGCATAAAGCTGCGCGACTTCAGTGGGCTAGAAGTCACAGAACGTGGACGGTTGGTGATTGGCGGAATGTAATATGGTGTAACGAATCACGTTTTTGCCTTTATTCAAATGACGCACGTCGTCGAATGCACAGAAGACCAGATGAAGTATTTCATTCTGACTGTGTGCAAGGTTAGGTTCAAGACGGAGGGGGATCTGTCATGTTTTGGGGGTGCTTTTCTTATTATGGATTTAATCCCCTTACTGAGGTGGCCACTAAAATGAACCAATATGTTAATTTGAACACTCTGGATGATCAAGTGTTGCCCTTCACTGAACATCTTCATGAAGAGTATGCTGACGATACTCCTATTTTTTAAGATGACAACAGCAAATATCATCGGACTGGAAGAATTTGTGACTGGTTTTACGAACACTCAGACACTCTACTACCCCTCGACTGGCCTGCAAAATCACCTGATTTGAAACCCCATTGCACACTTGTGCAATCAAATCCTCAGTTAGTGGTTTAAACTAGATTCGACATACCAGCAAAACCTTGTGGACTCCCTTCCTAATCAAATCCAGAGGGGATGTTACGTTATTAAATGATATTTTACATGATTTCTCAAAGGGTGACTAATTTTTTGTCCGATGTGCTTATTTCTTTATACGGTCATTGACTGGAATACTTTGTATCGGTCACTGACTGACAAATTGGTAAAAATATATATGTGCTACTTTTTTTCCATATAGAGTGAGCACGTGAGCATCACTAATGAGATAGAGTAGTACTAGTGCACCTTTAAATTTTATACAAGCGTAAAAGCAAAAAGCATTTGTTTAAATTGGTGTTTTGTTGTGGTAATTGTTGTTCTGTAGTGATAATTGAATTTTCTTCACTTTCGTAGGTAATTGAGTTAGCCGACTGGAGAATTGCTATTGTTCAGATTTTAAACGATGTTTTTTTCTTATATTCTAGACAAAAATAAAATCAGAATTTTTTTGCTTCTACGGTTTTGTAAGGCAGTTTGGGATTGCTATTTTTAATTGTTATTGTATTGATTGTTATTTTTAATTTAAATTGTTATGGTTTGCGAACTATTCTTAAAGAAGGATATTTTTTTTAGAAAAATTATGTATTTAATGGGGTAGCTAATTAATAAATAATTAATCAGCTAGAGAGATTTTACAAAAATCGAACCACAATAATAACTACCCAATTCAGCACATATATTGAAAAATTCGTTTAACGGCGAACCACTATGTAGATACATTGAATCATATTATTCTGTCAATTTAGCGCAACTTTAATATATTGTTAATCTGAATTATATTTGTTCATGTTGAACTACTATATCGATTATTCAAACTTAAGTTATAAATTTTCATAATAATGAAGTTCAAATTAGTACCATATTAAGGTTTCATCAATCTTGAACAAAAATATGTTTAACCCGTTCTCGAATTTCTAACAGGGGAAAGTTATCTTTGCTCTGATGGTAAATCAAAGTAAAGATCAACTTTATAAGCGTTAAAAACACAAATGAAAAGGTTAATGAAGCAAATAAACCTGCAAATTTATGCTTATTACTTAATTTTTTAAAATTTTTATTTGGCAATACTAATTGATTTAGAGACTTAATTTTATAATGAAATATGCTACTTTTTTACAATTAGAGTTATATTAAGTCATTGGTATTAAGTAGTTATTTTTTTTTTTGAAATTATATTTTTACAAATCTCTACCCGAATATGTGAAGTCTAATGCTTTAGA